>NW_015387958.1:108946-123136 GCF_001527695.2 Protobothrops mucrosquamatus | reverse complement strand
TGGAGGCAGGTTGTTCCACTGATTAATTGTTCTGTCAGGAAATTTCTCCTTAGTTCTAGGTTGCTTCTCTCCTTGATTAGTTTCCATCCGTTGCTTCTTGTCCTGCCCTCAGGTGCTTTGGAGAATAGCTTGACTCCCTCTTCTTTGTGGCAACTCCTGCTATATTGGAACACTGCTATCATGTCCCCACTCATCCTTAATTTCATTAAACTAGATATATCCAATTCCTGCAACCATTCTTCATATGTTTTGGCTTATAGCCCCCTAATCATCTTTGTTGCTCTTCTCTGCACTCTTTCTAGATATTTTTTATATTGTGGCCACCAGAACTGGATGCAGTAATCCAAGTGTGGTCTTACCAAGGCATTATAAAGTGGTATTAACAGTTCATGTGATCTTGATTCTATCTCTCTATTAAGTGATTGTCCACTAAGACTGCAAGATCCCTCTCTCACTTACTACTATTGAGCCAGGTATCACCTATTCTAGGATGTCTTTATACTTGTTAGAAACCAAACCTTGCTTTCCACCATAAGAATTTCATACCACTATCAAGCTTGAGAGTTGCAAACTTATGGCTTGGAGATGTTTTGTTACCTTTGGATGTGAGTACCTTACTGACCGTGAATGAAGCAGAAATTTATTTTTGTATAAATAGTCCAAGTAGAAATATCCATTCGTCAGCTAAAGCATAACTACATTATTCAGTACAACAATGGCCCCAAGCCTACAAGCAAGACTGTGCGAAAATATATGAAGAACAACAAACACAATCTTTGGAATGACCAAGTCAAAGGACAGGCCTAGAAATAGTGAGGATATGACTAGAAATGAGCAGCTCATACTTATGCTACAAGGTGAAGCAGCTGTCATAGTGGAAAAGGCTAAAATTCCTGGCTGCAGTTACTGAATCTAAAGGGAGCGTTCACTTTTTCATACTGACATATCACATCTTGGATGTGCTGATGAGATAAACAAAACAAGCACCAGAAGTGGGTATTATTTGTTTACTCAGACTTCCTTTGTATATTATTAGAAACCGCAAAAAGATCTGATAATACTTAGGGACAAAAAAAAAAAAGAAGCAGAGTCAGATAAACCTAAACCAGACAAATACTTTTTCACATAATGTGTAAGCATTGTGGCAGATGCTTAAAAAGATCGCCACTCCTGAATCATGCTGCTTCCACATAAAATCTATGTGCAGCAGACTGAACAAGAGCGTAATTATCCAAGGGAAGACCTGGCACCTTTAACTTTCATTCTGGCTCTGGGTGAATGGTGACCCCAAGCTTTTGAGCAAGAATGGACTATATAGTAACCTTGTATTAATTTCCATGTAGAGAACAAGTTTTTTTTCAGTGCTTCATTCAAATCTGTCACATGGACTTCTGTGCGTGTGATGGAAATTATAGAATATTTCCTTTTCCATTCCATACGTTCAAATTAAAAATAAGTAACGTGAACCTATTTTTATTAATGTGCCGTTACGGATGGGTATATCCACTGAATAACCCCAAGGATCCGGCAAGAGAATTGATTTTTTGAAAGCGCTGTTTCCAGATACATCTTTCCTATAAACTCCAAGTCATGTGCTTCAAATCTTGATTCAAGGAGACACACAACTTTGTTTTCCCTGTAATTTGCAAACTTGCCTCAAGCTGCCCTTTTAATTTCTCCAATTATTCCATGGCTTGGATTTGCACCCATTACATGCTTTAATCTGAGTTCTGACGAATTGGTCACAGAGATTCTGCAACCCAGAGGAGGATCTTCGGGCTGTGAGCATGTGATGCTTCAAGGACCATGTGAGACAACTGTCAATGGGCACACTGACCATTAGTTTGCCTTTCAGCCTTTTCCAGTCCTATGATTCTAAGCAATGGAAGGTGATTGTAATCAAAGCCTGGTGTCAGCAGGGCCCTATTTGTCTCCTATCAGTAGCAGCTCCATGACTAGGTGAATCAGGAACGTTGTGAAAACCTCATTTGGAGATCCACACTGTTGTGGTTTCTTGCTTTCCACCAAATATGGAATATGGGTTTTTAGCCTTCTAGAAGTGTCCTTTTTCAGGATAGGAACTACTACCCATTCACATTTTGGTTTATATGTTGGGTAGGAGATATTACTGTCTCTTGTTAGACCTCATCTAATTTACCATGAAGTTCAGGATCTCCAGAACATTTTGAAGTGAGAGGGAAAGAAGAGAGATTTTCCAATGGATGTCTCAAAGTAGATGTTAAACTGTATGAAAGAGAAAACCCTGTAGAGTTTTATATGAGCCAATGTCCCACTTGGGAACGTTATGGTATGTGGACTTCAACTCCCAGAATCCCCCCAGATCTCCAGTGTTGGTAGCTGATTTCTGGGAGTTGGAGTCCACACGTATGAGTTGCCAAGTAGGATAATACTGCTTCAAAGAGGGATGTTTTGCTTGCATAAACACCATCCTTTGTAAAATGACTTTTTTGCACTGCTTTCCTCAATCCTAATAGACATTGCAATTGTAGAAGCAATTATGCAACATAATGTGCTGTGAGGGTATCTGTGGGGCTGCATGTTTTGCAGTGAAGATAAAAACAATTGCTGATTAAAACATCTCCCCTCACAAACACATCTGGCCAAGGCTTTAAAATTTCCTAGTGCAACTAATAGGGTTAGCACCAGCTGGATTTTCCCTGGATCAGCCCAAATGTCATTATGCAAATCATCTAATCTGATGTGTCAACATTCAAAGTTAGTGGGAGACAAATTCAAGACAACAGACATTGATTAAGATATCAAGACAAGAAATGAATAAAAATAGATCCAAAAGCATGCTACCTATCTCTTAGAGTAGATTAAATAAACAAACAAACAAATATACAAAAATACATTAATTATAATATAATGTAGTATAGTAACTAAGGCCCTGGTTTTCCTTTTTCTTTGGAAAAAAAAACCTGGCAGCTTACAAACAAACAAACTGTAATCTGTAGCTTGATCCTAGTATTCTTCCAGTCTTTTTCTTTAATCAGTTCAGCCGATTTATACACATTAAAGCATTAGTTACATCCTATTTTTGACTTGATATATAGCATGTAAAAATGTCATTAAGATTTTTAACCCTTTTGTTCCCAGTCTAATTTCTTCAATGTCTCAATTGCAACTCTCATCAGCCCCAGTGAGAATTGGTAGGGATAGGGTTGGCTAAGCATAATGGGATTGTACTCTGTAGTCTGAGTTGTATTCAGATTTGTATCTGAGAGAAGCAGGATGATAAACTCATTCTAAAATGTGTAACTTTAAGACGTTTGCTTCCTGAAGCTTCGTATCTGTAAATCAGCTTAGCACCAGTGAGGTGATATATAGATCAGTGATGGCGAACATTTTAGAGACCGAGTGCCCAAAAACTGGCCCCACCCCTGCCCCGCCCCTGCTCTGCCACCTCCATCCCCCACTCCGCCTGCCCACAGGACCACTCACCGCCTCCAGGACCCACCACAGATCGCCCAGGCAGCCCAGCAGCGCTATGGCGGCCACACCTCTGCCCGCACCCTGCAGCATCAACTACATTATGGGGTGTGAGGGCAGAGTCTTGTCTACGCTGCCTGGCTGCCATGTCCTTGGCTGCGCTGCTTCGTGTGGGCCACGCTCAGGGGTGACTTTCCTTCAGGGGAACTGCTGGAAAGGAGGAGGTCATGGGGAGAGGCAAGGCTGGGGCAACGGCACGTGTGCCCACAGAGAGGGCTCCGAGTGCCGCCTCTGGCACCCGTGCCATAGGTTCGCCACCACTGATATAGATTGAATACCACATTAAAATAAAACTATGCATTGCAGTATTACAGTCCACAAATTGAAGAGAATATTTGTAGCTCAGGGTTGAAATGATAAGTCCTTCGTGCTCTTTGAGCTTGGTTGTTTTCTTGCAGATGCTTCATTACCCAACTTCATCAGTGCTAGAAATGAATGGAGTTTGCTTTCTGTAGAGACCAAACCCCAGTTCCTTCTAGCATTGATGAGGTTACTTACTTGCGTAACAAAATGTCTGCAAGACCACCAAGGACCCCACATTTCACAAATTCTGGAAGTGAGACCTGATATATTACAACCCATGTTTTTATCCCTTTGATAAATACTTGGCTTGCTGCAGATGTCCCTGGAATAAAGTCCTGGTATATAAACTATACACATACACACACACAGAGAGAGACACACAGGCCAGGACTTTATTCCAGGGACATCTGCAGCAAGTCAAGTATTTATCAAAGGGATAAAAATGGGTTGTGATGTCACAGGGCAAGCCTGTGCTAACTTACCCACGATAGCTACATCACAAACACAAAAGGGGCAGGATTTGCATGGTGACATTGCAACACATAGTTAGCGATTTCCTATCTTTTCCTCCCCTCACAGGTATGCCTGGCAGGAGGGCTCTTGCATGCCTTCCAACAAAGAACTTTAGAAGATTTAAAAACAAACCCAACACCAGTGCTAGCCCAGCTTTTGCGTGCGCAGTACTTTAGGAGATTCAGCAATGCATTTGATCATGTGAACTCCTCAAAGCATTGGGATACCTAATTTCCGCCTACAGGCTCACAGCTTCCTTAGTGAATGGTATATCTCAGTCCACTTGCATTGGCATAGAAAGAGTCTTCCCTTTGGACCATCTATTTTCTTTAAAATAAGGCCCAACTTGGAAGGGAAATCCAAGAAGACACATCTGCAGGAAGTATGAATCAGGGAAGACACTTAACATTTGGCACACTTCTCGGAAAGGATGATGGCCGTAGAGGGTGTGCAACTGCATTTCTTTTCAATGAGGAGGTTACTTATCAGTTCAGCTGGGACTACACTTCCTGCCCTGTTTCAAGATGTTTGGAAGGGCCCCAGGAAGATAACTAGCTTGCCTGCCATGTTTTGATTTCCATCAGTTTGTCCGAGACATTTCCGAAACCATGGCTAGCTTCATTAATTGATTAATTCCTACCAGGGAGGAATTAGAATAGTGTTTTTCAAACAGGATGACTTTAAGAGGTGTGGACTCGGGAATTCTGGGAGTTGAAGTCTACACTTCTTAAAGTCGCTAAATGTGAACACTAAGCTAGAGGAACAGGTAGTAACAGATGAAATGCCCACAAACTCCTCACTCTACCATGGTGCAAAAGTCCTGTATCTTCATAATTATTTTATACTGATGCTCCAGGAAAGCAAACTGGAATATTGTATTACTGACACCAATGAAAACATCAGAGACAACGATGCACTTTTTAGAGTGCAGATAAATGTAATTATATAAGGAGGAAAGATTATTAGGTATCTTTGCACCCTTGAGTTATTTGTAAAAATAATTGTGGGATACAACAAACACACAAAGAAAATGGAAGTACTTTGAAACATGAAGGAGTACAAACATTGTATCTGTGGACAGCCCATTAACACAGCCATATATTTTTCTCAGTTCACATATCTGAAATATGAAAGTTGATTAATATGTTTGTCACCATTCAAAAAAAGTGTGACTGAATACTACATTCAATAGATGCTGTTCTTCAGTGAACAATTAAAAATATTTAGAGTGATTAAACATTTTTATCTTTGTTTAAGTTACAGAAGATAAGGGTCGACAAGGAAAAGTACCCTAGTTATTCCTTTATTCAGAGATTCACAGGGTTATACTTAGCAGTTGTGTATCAACTCTATTCTAAACATATTTGAATATGTTTAATGGACCAGGTGGGAATAACTAGTCACGTTGTAAACTTTTTTACGCTTTCTTTTTTAGCCTGACTTCCCCTGTAAAATCCTAATTCTGGACTGCTCCATCCCAAATTATTATCAATATATTCAAGACTATTCTTTTATTTTATTACCAAAAATATACATAGAATTTTACAGAGAAAACTAAACCCCAAACCAGCAATTGGAGAGTAAAGATATACAGGTAGTCCTCAACTTACAATCACAACTGAGCCCAAAATTTATGTTGCTAAGTGAGAAATTTGTTAAGTGAGTTTTGCCCCACTTTGCGACTTTTCTCACCATATTTGTTAAGTGAATCACTGCCAGTCTTAAATTAGTCACACAGTTGTTAAGTAAATCTGGGTTCCCCATTGAGTTTGCTTGCCAGAAGTTCGCAAAAGGGGATCACGTGACCCCGTGACACTGCAACTGTCATAAATATGTGTCAGTTGTCAAGCATCCAAATGTAAATGCTGCAACGGTCATAAGTGTGAAAAATGGCCATAAGTCACTTTTCAGTGCCGTTGTAACTTCGAACGGTCACTAAATGAACTGTTGTAGGTCGAGAACTACCTGTACTATTCAGGGAATCCTTGACTTATGACTGTAATGGAGTCTGCCCATCACAGTCATAAGTGTGTCACCCACGAGTCACCCACATGACTGAGCCAATTTTATTGCCTTTTTTGTGGCAGTCATTAAGCAGATACTGCAGCAGTCAAGCAAGCCAATGTTTCACTATGGACAGATTTTTGACAAAAACCGAAAGTAAATTCTGGTTTTCTGCAAAAACATCCTAAAATGCAGTCATGTGACTGTGGGACGCTGCAAACGGCTATAAAAGCGAGCCAGTTGCCAATTGCCCAAAATGCAGTTACGTAACTGTGGGGGGGTGGGGTGGCAGTGTCTGTCAGAACGTCAGAACTGAGTCATAAGTACCCCCAGGAAGGTTTGTTGTAATTTTGAAGTGACCGTTCATAAGTCAAGGACTATCTGTAAATCAGCACAAACATTGCAAACGATGCCGTACCATAGCCGGCAATCTTGCCAATCTCAGCATGCTTTATTTCCAAAATAAGCATCGCCCTGCCATGTTAATGTACTAAATTAAAGGGATGTATTTTTTAGGATTAAAACTACATTTTTACAACTTTTTAAAACTAACTTCCAAGGGCGTGCCAATCAGCATGCAATGATGCATTCTGTTTTGTGTGTTTTGTTTTTTAATACAACAGCTGAACGTTTCAGGAAGCTCCCTGAATTTTGTCTTTTAAGTCTGCCTTGAATTTAGGAATCACTGAATCTTAGAGTTAGGAGGGCTGTTTAGGCCAGGGGTAGGCAACCTTGGCTCTTTTATGACTCGTGGACTTCAACTCCCAGAATTCCCGAGCCAGCCAAGCTGAGGGGAAAGGGAGAGGTTTCCAAGCTGAGCCAAGCTGGCTCAGGAATTCTGGGAGTTGAAGTCCACGAGTCATAAAAGAGCCAAGGTTGCCTACCCCTGGTTTAGGCCATCTAGCCCTGTCCCTGCTCAATGCCGGAATCCAAATGAAAGCGCTCTGGAGAGATGGCTGTTTAGTTTCTGTTTGCAAAAATCCAGCAAAAAGAAAGACCCGGCCTCTTTGATCAGCCAACCTGAAATAAAAGCATGCACCAACAGAAGATAATACAAGTAAGCCCCATGAAAAGTAAACTTACCATTTCTTTAGTCAGGGAAGCTTAAAGAAAATAAAGAGGAACTAAAATGGAGGAGTTTTATCACATTATTTTCAAAATTAAGCCATCCATATATTCAGAACACCATTGCCGCTAAATCAGACAAGAAAACAAGCAGAAGCAAATATATGACTGATTGATGGATTATTTATTATTTATTTAATACTTGTTTAAATGTTAAAGCTTTTTCTGTCTTTCTTTTTAAAAAAATATGTTTTATTAATTTTTTTCTGTCTTTCAACTGGATAGGTTCTCCAAGCAGCTGAGAGACCAATGAAAACGACAAACTTGCTCTTTTACCTTTGCCTTGACGTCTCTAAGCTCTTCTAAGTTTGCTGAACTACAATTCCCAGTACCCCATACCTTACATTCCTGATTGGGATGCTGGGAGCTGCTGGGACTGCATCTAAAGGGTCGCCCTTTCCTTACTCCATCTAAAAAAATGCCAAGATGCCAAAAAATCTCAAGATTTGGGAGGGAAGGAAAGCAAGAATATTAAAGGCCCTTTTACAGTATTAGGTAGTCCTTAACAATGGTGAGCTGGAACAGCTGTATTTTCTATATATTTCATTTCTTTTCATTCTTTTATTTCTAATCTGTCAGGAATTCCTTCCCTTCGTCCAATGAAACACCAGGTTAGATTTAACAGCGAAGGAAGCATCTACACAACATGCCAAAAACAAAACAATCAGATGGAAGATCCTGGCATCCAAGACAATGGAAGATATTGTGCATGTGTGTACGTGTGTATGTGTGTGTGTATGAGAGAGAGAGAGAGAGGGAGAGGGAGAGGGAGAGAGAGATGAGGCATTGGATTGCAGGACAAAGAAAGGAGTTGAAAACAATATGTATGTACTTTGAAACAAATGCAAATACATACACAATGAAAGTTCAGGCAGAAGTAAAAAAAGAAAGCATTTGTCAGCCCCATAGACCAAACCAAGAAACCAACTCCACAAGGAAGCTCAAACTACTTTTATTATAGTAACAAAATCTTGCAAATCTGACACTTTACTCCCCCCCCCCCCGAGAAACTCTTATACTCATCTGAGTTAGGGAGGTAGCTGCCTGAATTGCTTGTACGTACCATGCCTTCTTATTTTAGACTTAATCTGTTTTTCCCATTGAAGTTTTGGCAATGGATCTGGCCTATCTCTGGCGAGTGTCCTTTTTTTAAAGCATTTATGTGTTGCAAAGTGTTATATTCACAGGTTTCCAGAAACCAATTTATTCTTATTGTTTTGAGAAATTTAAAGACTTCCAGAAGCATCTTATATTCTTTATAATTTATATTTTTTAAATTAGAGTAATGAGCAACAGGTTCCCTGTTGTCCAAAAAAGGAGTGAGATACTGGATTCATAAGGAGTACCACAGAACATACAAAAGAGAAATGGACAACAAACATGCTAGTGTGCTTTGGGTTAAGTGGGCTCCTGTGATGGGTTATACCATTTTTTCTCAACCTGACTCACTTTAAGATGTATAAACTTCAGTTCTCAGAATTTCCCACCCAGCATGCTGGCTGAGGAATTCTGGGAGTTGAAGTCTTAAAATTACTCAGGTTAGGAAACACCAGATTAGACCCATGCCTACAATATAGCCCAGAAACCATATAGCTTATCCCTTGTAGGTGCTTACATTCGGTGTTTCTGGCAATGAAATTGAAGAATTTTGCATCTGACATGCTTTGTAGACATGTCCCAAGCAGCTAACTATACATTTATACAGATTTCTTTTAAAAAGAAAACCCAATTGCTATTTTGCAAAGAATTTAAAGAATTTAAAGAGCCAATCAAACCTTCATCAGCATGGCCTGCTCTAGGTGTCTCCTGCAAAGGGTTGGATCAGCTGCTTCATATTGTTTCAGTTATCCTTTTATATTTAACATGGTTATGCTTTAGGACAAAGATACAGTGGCGCCTTCTGTCTGGCTGCCTTCATGCTACTAAAAACAAGAATTACATTGGGTCCACCTAAAATTCAATCTCGGTAAAAGTCCCTTGAAAAATATAAAGTAGTTGCTGTCCACTTCTGATTAATGCTTGATTTACGCTATTGTGACTAAGCCCCATGAAAAGAACTTTCTTTGTCACAGCATTTCTAGATACATAAACAATCCCAACTCACTTGTTCAAAAGTTCCTTGTGCTTGGGACCCAAAATGCTTTTTTCCCCCCTTTGATCTCATGCTTGGAAAAATATTTCTCTTGAAATGAGCAATCATGATAGTTGTATTAATGCAGCAAAGCCAGCACAGAATGTAGTGGAGCCAAATCTTAGGATCTTTTTCTCCTTTTGGGATTTAATTTATTGTTTTCTCTTCAAACAGAGGTTTGCCTTTCCTTTGAAGCTCATGAAAGCAAGAGGTTGTGACCTCAGAGTAGGTAGTTCTCTTGACCTGAAGAGTTTGTGGATGTTTCCTAAGCACTGACCAATACTCCTTTGTGAATTATGAATCAATCATACCCATCTGCTGGAGCTGGAAGAAGTACAGCTGGAATAAACTGTAGTGTACTCATATCTCTTCCACACAGCACTGTAAATGTACTGAGTGATATTTTTCTCTGGCTGAAATTTGAATGTCATCAACTGAGAGAAAAGTCACAACCAATCATCATACAGAATGTGTGCCAAGGGGATGGTTGTAGGTCCAAGTGTTCTGTCTGTCAATATTTCTGTGTAGTTTAGTCCAGAAAAAGTTTTGCTCCGTCTCCTGTAGCCCCTTGTCCAAGATATTCATTCAGCCCCCCCTCCCTCTCAAGACCCGAGTTTCTCACTTCAGCTTGCAACTTCCTAATCTCAGGAGAAAAGGAAATACTATATATACTTGTGTATAAACCCATTTGAGGATTAGTTTTTAGAAAGAGCTAGCATAGTCATACTCCACTTTGTATCAAGGCTGCGACTGTGGAGGTGGTCAACAGCATTAAGTATCTGGGGGTGCAGATAATTAACAATCTGATTTGGTCTCTCCGCACATCATCCTTAGTGAAGCGTGCAAACCAGTGTCCACATTTCCTGCCTCGGATGAGGAGAACACATCTTTCTCCTTCTGTCCTGACCACTTTTTACAGAGTCGCGATTGAGAGGGTCTTAACAAATTGCATCACTGTTTGGTTTGGTGGTAGCAGAACCTCAGACAGAAGGTCCATACAGAGAGTAGTAAGGATAGCTGAGAAGATTATTGGAAGCTCGCTTCCCATAATTCAGGACCCTGCTTATAAGCGCTATGTGCTTAGAGCTCAAAGCATTGTTAGAGACGCCACATGCCCACTTCATGGTCTGTTTCTGTTGCTCCCCTCTGGGAGGAGGTTTTGAAGTATTTCTAGCAGGACTACTAGGTTCTGCAACAGCTTTGTTCCTTATGCCATCCATCTTGTAAATTCACAGGATTCTTTTTTCACGCCATGTATATGTATACATCTGAACTAGACTGTTTCTCTGTATCACATATGTGTGTGTATGTGGATATATGCAAAATCTTTTGTCATGTTTATGTAGTGTATATTGGAGGTGGTTACCCTTTGAGAGCTGAATGCAATGAAATTTCCTTTTAATGTATGCTGATTAGTGTACATTTAAAGTGACCATAAAGTTATTCTATTTTAAGTTCTATTCTAGTTGACACTCAATTTTTAAACCAGTTTTGGGGGTTGTATTTTGGCACCTAAAATTCTTGACTTATCCACAAGTAAAAACGGCATTGTAGTTCCATTTGCACTCAACCACTGATGGAGATAACAGATTTTGCATGTCTTCACAAGGTTTTAAAGGAGCTTCTAGTGGTTTCTGAAGAATATTTTAAAGGATCTCACTGCGGACTAGTGATATTTTGAGGAACAGTCACTGTTAATAAGGGAAGGCTTGCTCTGCATTCTACCTTGCTGAGGGTGCTTCTCTGCCAAAGATCACCTCCCACTCAGTGAAGGTTTAGCACAAATTTAGGGGACATGATAGGAATCAAGAGAACAAATAGGTGAATAGACTCTCCGTATATATCTCTATAATGGAGGCTGTAGGCTGGCAAAGGGATGCCACTACTCACCGTGGCCGTACCCATTGCTGGCATGCAGCCTGTCCAAAGCCCATTCATTTGTTAGGCTAATAACAAAGTTCCTCAACCTTCCATTTCAGACACTGGGCTCTGTATACCTATGCTTTAGTCTCCTCCTACTTGTTTTTGTGTTTGGGGGTGGGGAGATACTCACAGTTCTTTGAAGTGAAGGGATTCTTCACCTTTTGCTTTGAACATGAACAGAAGAGCACAAGAGGAATATTACATCACCACTATCATCAACCAGTAAGCAAGAAAGGGAAGACCAACTACTTGTTTATTTGGAAGAAAGAAAAGATTGGGAGAAGCCCCATTTATTTCCTGCCTTGTTCTTCTAAAATGTTGTCATCTGCAGACATATTTCTTTATTAATTTTACAGATAGTCCTGGACTTACAACAGTTCGTTTAGTGACGGTTCAAAGTTACAACGGCACTGAAAAAAGTGACTTGTTATAACCATTTTTCACCCTTATGACCCTGGTCACATGATCAAAATTCAGATGCTTGGCCACTGGCTCATATTTATGACGGTTGCAGTGTCCCCATGGTCATGTGATCAACTTTTGCAACCTTCTGACAAGCAAAGTCAACGGGGAAGCCAGATTCACTTATCAACCAGGTTACTAACTTAACACTGCAATGAATCACTTAACAAGTGTGGCAAGAAAGTTCATAAAATGGGGCAAAACTCACTTAACAAATGTCTCACTTAACAACATAAATTTTGGGCTCAATTGTGGTCGTAAGTCGAGGATTATCTGTACTACAAATCTTGAGCAATACTTGCAATAAATGGTCTTTTAACTGAATTAAAACATCCTGCCCATACTGGAATTTTTACAAAGTAACACAGAAGTGACAGCATCAAATACATTTTGAATGTTACTGACAAAATAAATCAGAACAGCAAGAAGGCAACTATGGTTATTTTTAACATGGAGAAAGCTTTTGATAAATTGGAATGACCTTTCTTGGTTATGATTCTGAAGAAGTTGAATTGTGGCTCCAATTTTTTTTTATAGATACAGAATAACAGACAAAAAAACCTAAGATTATAGGAAATGGTTTTTAATCACAAAGAAATGGTTTTCCCTTTTATCTTAGCATATTTTTAAAAGGATTAGAGCTCTTGACAGAAAAGATATATCAAGGAAACAAAAATTGAATTAAATTAGCAACTCAGGAATATAAACTGAAATTATATGTTGAGGATATTGTATTTACAGTTAGTCAAAAGCCGAAGTACTCTTTAGAATTGTTAATAATATATACAGTTTTAGGATATTGGATTAACAGGGATAAAATTCAATTGTTGACATGGAACCGAGCTGAAGAAACAACATTTATACCATACTGGGTTTTAATATTACTGCTAAAAAGATAAAATACCTAGGGACTTATTTGACAAGAACCAATAAGTATTATTTAAATATAATTTTTCATAAATTGAGAAAAATATAATGAAATGCTTTTAAATAGTGAAAGTTAAAAATGTCTTGATAAGGAGGAATTGCAGCCATTAAAATGAACATTCTATCGAGCCTTAATTTTCTGTAACAAATAATTGTAATAAAAATTTAAAAGGTATTAAATGATAGGTAAATATAAGTACTGTATTTTGTATTGTCTGATAAAAACCCCGTGACTAAATTGTTACAGGATTTGAAAGAATAAGGAGTCAATGAACCCCAAATTTTAAACTATATTATCAAGCTAGCTATTTTACAGATTACTCATTAGTTCAGAGGTCTTCAAACAGGCACGCTGGCTGAGGAATTCTGGGAGTTGAAGTCCACAAGTCATAAAAGGGCCAAGTTTGAAGACCCCTGGATTAGATCCTATCTCCTTATAGTTAGCTTCTCTCCACTGAAGGAACACAACCTATACATGGACTCAATGGTGGGATTCAAATACCTGAACAAACGGTTCTCTTATTGGATGCAGGCCTGGGCCTCCAAGGCCTAGAACAGATTTCCAGCAGGCAGTTCTAATCCTGGAAGGCCTTCTCCAAGGCCTAGAACAGACTTCTGGAAGTGACATCCACGCACTTCTGGCAGGCCGTTCTAGGCCTGAGAAGCCTCCTCCAGACCTCCGAGGCCTAGACTGGACTTCCGGAAGCACTGTGCATTAAACCGGTTCTCCAAATTCAGTAAAATTTAGCTACAGGTTCTGCTGAACTGGTGCGAACCGGCTGAATCCCACCACTACATGAACTGCATAAATATATATTTGATGCAAACCAAAATAGTGAGTTATAGGATTATCCGGCCATTAGATTACCCAGACAGTAATTCTTAATATCCACCATTGGACTGGAAAGTCTGTCACAATGGTCATAAATGTGCACCAGTTGCAAAGCACACAAATAGTGATCAAGTGACTGCAGATGCTGCAGTGGTTATAAATGCGCACCAATTGCAAAGCTATTTTTCACACTATCCTAACTTCAGTCAATAACTAAATGAGGCAATGAGTAAGAGAAGTCTACCTGTACAACTTGGATTTTAGCAATGATAAGTAGTTTTTAAAATGATATGGTATATTCAGTTATTAAAACCTAAATTTTAAATTGAGCTAAAGTGTTTAGTTCCTTGTGTTCCTATTCTTCTGGCACTGACAGGTCAAAGATAGCTGAACAGGTAAAGGAGGAAATGGAATGGAGGGCAAATGGGGAGGGGGGAGAGGACATACTAACAGTTTA
>NW_015387958.1:104282-108256 GCF_001527695.2 Protobothrops mucrosquamatus | reverse complement strand
TAAAAGCTTTCTCGGAAGCCCTTGAAAAAAAAAGTGTTTTAACCTACTAGCTTTCTTCGAAAATTTGGATAAAAGGCTTAATGAAGCAATAGCAATTATATATCAACCTAAAGAGGCCATTATACAGGCAATAGCAGAATCAAATTTGCAATCAGATGAATTGGAAATTGATTTGTTGATGGCAGAGTTGGAAGAGAAGGAATTTTGCAGGGAAATTACTTGGTGGATAAAGCTGAAAGACCTGTGAATCCCAAAAAATTTAGAGGTGATACAATGGAGTGATGAATTGGACTTGCTTAAGAAAATTTATGGACTTTTTGAACAATAAATAGCAATAGCACTTAGACTTATATACCACTTCACAGTGCTTTACAGCCCTCTCTAAGCAGTTTATAAAGTCAGTATATTGCACCCAACAATCTGGATCCTTATTTTACCGACCTCAGAAGGATGGAATGCTGCGTCAACCTTGAGCTGGTCAGGATCAAGGGAATCGAACTCCTGGCAATGTGAGCAGAGTTAGCCTGCAGTACTGCATTCTAATCACTGAGCCACCACAGTTAGAAGGATAGAAGGTAATAAATGCTGTGGAGATACCCACAACAGAGATCTATGAACTTTGGGGAATAAAGACCTTAGTTATAATTTTAAGGAAAAGTTTTATTATTAAGAATTATTCAAGGATACTTGGTCCTGGATGGACCAGAGACAATGTGGTTAAGGTTGAAATTGAAGCCATTGCAGACTTTCTATGAGTAAAACACAATAATGGATTGTTCACAGAGGGTTTTGAAGTTAATTTTTGTTGTTGGGCTTACTTGTTTACTGTTGTTGTTTTTTTTTACAGTAAATCAATCGTAGGTCAAATTGTTTGGGTAAATAGACTTGTAGAAGCTTATATATTGTAGATCTGTTTCGCAAGGGGAAAAAACTACTAATGTTGTAATTTATTTATCAGTATTCAACTGGGGGGACAATATATGTGTGTTTTCTTTTTTCTTTTTTTAAATGCACTTTTTTTTGTGCTGTTTATTCTGTCCTTAGTTGTTCTTTTGTGAGTTTGTATTTTAACTTTTGTATAAAAACTAAGAAATTTTGAGAAAAAAAGAAAAAGAAATTACTTCTTTGGAGACTGATTCACCAATTGCAATATTTTTGCAACAGATCTTTATTTTCCAAAATATATGCTAACAATAATATAGAATTGATGATACATGCTTTTCAAATTTCAAATAGAAATACATTGTCTTCTGAAATTTGTATGTTGCTAGCTAATCCAGAATTTGCAGAATGGATACTGAAGCAAAAGGACATTAAAGGAGATGCCAGCAATGAATCAACAATATCATATAATTTTCCCCATTAATTACTTACAACATCGAGGGCCTCTCCATCTCCAGAATTTGACTCACAAAGGGATTTGCTTTCATTATTCATGTTTTATACTCCTGCAACCTTTCTTTCCCTCTCCACCTCCAGACTTGCTTGATCTAACCATCAGCAAAGGAAGATCCAATATTAATGAGGATTACATACCTAGCAGGCACTGGGAGCCTGCTAGGACAAAAGAGGGAACTAATTATCTGATGGGATTAGAGCTGGAAGTTTATTATTTCACAGCTTGCAAGAGTAAATAGGAAGAGCTACTTTGTCTAAGCAGCCTCTCTTCCAAGGTTTCATTGAAAAACGCAAGTCGATCAAAGGACACACATGATGATCCATGTGAACCACAGACTCCTGTAATCTTAGCTACGATAGTGCTTGATTGAAGCCAGTTGCTGGAATCAAGAAATAAATTCATGTAAATCTAGGCTAGGGGGTTCTCAAACTGTGATCTCGGGATCCTGGGGGTTTCTGTGACTCTTTCAAGGGGGCCACCAATCAAATAAATAAATATTTTTACATTTTCTCACTTTTGATTTCTAAATATTAATACATATAACCCATATAAACCAAAACTCTTTGGAGTCCTCAATTGTTTTTAAGCATGTAAAGGCAGCTTGGGACAAAAATGTTTGAGAACCACTGATCAAAGCCATCAAGTCTGTTGATGGATGAAGGAAAGAAAGAATCAAACCATTTACAAGGTCACAGTATACAAAAGTTTGCATAATTACTGTTGTAAAAATAGTCCATTTTTCAAAAAAAGAATCAAGATACTTAAAAAGCTAGACAATATTTGATCTTAGGGCTATGCCTAGAGGATGGAGGGCATAAGGAAAAATGAACAATGCCCTCCTTTTGTCCTATTTCTGGTAAGCTGAAGCAAGGGTGAAGCCTTATTCTTCATAGTGCTAGACCTGATATACGGCTTCACAATTTTCCAGACAATCATTAATTTTTAATCTCAACATATTATGGATGTGCAAATATTCTAACAATGGAACATTCTGTACTCAAAACAACTGTTTTGAACTGTTTTAAAACAACAACAACAAAAACCCTTTTGAGCTTAGAAACAACTATCCAGACTTCTAGCATATTGTTCCAAGTGCTTAGACTGATTTCGACATTGTAGCTACCCTGATTTTAAAAACAAACCTTGAAAGTTAGGCAGTAAAACAACAGCCACTGGTCCATCTGAGCCGGGGCTAAAATGTGGAGGAGAAAGATAGAAGGTAGCAACAATTATACAATATGCATAAGCTAAGAGGGAATTTATCAATCTATATACTATTGAAACTCTCATTCCCACAATCTTTAACTGGGTGAAGTAGTGCATCATAGAGCAAAGCTTTGTCAACCAAGATACCTCAAATGGGCTAACTTACAGAATGTGTCCAAACTCTGGGATCCCTGATTTCCATGGATTGAAATTTGGTAAATTTTATAAGCCCTCGTGTATTTCAGAAAAAAAGACTTACACAAAATTACAGTAAAGAAAAATGTTTATTGTTGATCATGGGTAAATCCAACTGTGTTCCTCTCTCCTTGCTAGGCTTCATGTGGCAGTTAATGATGCAAAAAGCATACTTTTATCTCACTTTCATACTTTTCTTTGAGATTTATGGTTTTCAATTTAAAAAAAATAATAATTTGGGGCAATTACAGTTTGGATAGTTAGAAAAATTCATCATGGAATACCATATCCCTATTTTTGTGCCTCAAGGCAATATTTCCCAAATCTGGATAAATCACCCCAAAGTGATTAAAAGTGTTTTTTTCTTTGGGTAATGACACACAAACCCATTGCCCAATCACAACAGGGACATTTAAATTGATTTAAAGTGTTTTACCTATATTGAGTAAAAAAGACTTTCTGATAAGTAGTTTTCATTAATGAAGGAAAAAGTTGGGGAAGCATTGCTCTAGGACAAAATACAATTGGGCAGGGCTTGTTTTGAATTCTTATTTATCTCCAAAAAGCCATTTGAGAGTTGGTTCAAGCAAAAGGAAAACAATGGAAGTATCCTGAATGCATCTTTACCACAGAAAGTCTCAAGTAGGATTATTTTTTGTTCAAGATAAAAACAAAATGCTTTCTCCTTTCATGC
Source organism: Protobothrops mucrosquamatus (assembly GCF_001527695.2). NCBI lineage: Eukaryota > Metazoa > Chordata > Lepidosauria > Squamata > Viperidae > Protobothrops > Protobothrops mucrosquamatus. The sequence goes on along the minus strand of NW_015387958.1, from coordinate 104,762 downwards.
ATATACCTTTAAATTTAGCATTGTTCTGAGTTTTGTTTAAAACTCAGGAAAGTTAATTAGATATTTTAATAAAGGAACATATCTTTGTTTCTCCCATAAACAAATTAGCTGCATCATAACATTACTAGGGTGAAGTTTAATTCATCATACACATACAAACATGTAATACAAACGTTATTATAATTATGAAAATAAATGAATGAATCAAATCACTGTTCAAACTGGACTTTTCTCTAGTTAGGCGAAGAATTAAAATGTACAATCCATGTTTGATACTGCAGTAAGTGTTGGATCGCGCAGGCAGTAAGACACGAGTCGAGTGACAGTCAGCTCTTGGTTTATTGGCAAGGCATAAAGTAAATCCGGACTGGCTCTCTGGGCCAGGGGAGCCCTCTTTTATGGGATTCCCCTGGCTTGTAATCACACAATTCCATTGGCTGGCAAGACCCTGTTGCTAGTTAGCCAACCAGCAACGGGCAT
>NW_015387958.1:20744-100724 GCF_001527695.2 Protobothrops mucrosquamatus | reverse complement strand
GGGGGGGGGAATACAGAGAACACAACAGTAAGCTTTCCATTATATATTTTGAGATTATGTGACACTATAAACATAATCTAATGCAACTCTTGCTAACATGGTGTCCTCTATGAACTTCAGTTCCTGTTAATGTGTATGGAATTTACTTATTTCACCTGGGACAGCAGGTCAGAGGGAGTTGTATACATCAATATATATTTTCCCCCTGGACAGGTGGTTCTGTTTGGTTTAAAGTACTGAATCATGGGTTGCTAACTAAATCATAATTTGTTGCTTATATCCAAAGAAATCTGTATGAAATTTCCTCTATTTAAATGTATAATTGGGCCTAAATCCCATTCAGTTAATGTTTTAACTTTCCCCGCTTGAAACCCACGCTTTCAAGAGGTAGTAAAAGAGCCACTAAGGTTTACGTATTAGGATTTTGGCCTAGGACTGAGCTTCTAGCAGGAAGGTGGAATCTAAATCTTAAAAACAGAACAGAATACATGTTTCCTTCTTCCTGTTGCATTTCAAGGCAGAAAAAAGGACAGTCTTGAATATAATAAATAGAACTCTAATGCTACTAGTCTTCATCTTCAGCTTTTGGCTTGCCTTAATACTGGTAGCTTTTGGTGCCCATTTTCTAAAATAAATTACAGCACATCAAAGAGGTGCCCAGAATACACACAAAAAAGCAACTTTTATGATCCAAACTATGGAGATGTCAGCGGATAGGTTGGCAAGGAAGCCCGCAGTGTCAGCCTTTTTATTCTGTTAAATTCTGTTGTTATAGTAATCTCTCTGTTCATGTTCCAACTTTATTTTAGAAGCCCCCACTACCGCCTTTTAATTTGTTCTGTATGATTTGCAGAACTTAATTATTTTAGGAATTAAGGACTAAATTAAGTTCATGTTAAAGCAAGAAGTCCATTTAAATGTTCTGAAAGCCAGAGATTTCATCAGGCTAGCCTTCCAAAGAAGCCCCATCCTCACCAATAATGTTCAAAGCACATGTTTGCAGGAGAACAAAACCAGTGTGGATATAATTTTAGGTTCATTGGCACCCATATGGATCAGAACCTTGCTTTATCATCAGTGCATATTCAGTTGTATGCAGAAAGACATTTGTTTTCTAAACTAAAGGCTCTGATAAAGAATCAGAAATTTAAGAGACATAAAAGCAAAGATGTCATCCCACACATGCATGAAAGGTATGGAGTTTACGGTATACCACTGGCTTTGTTTTTCTTCATTCTGACTGAAAGCAACTTACAGATGGTGATAGATGAGGTAGATCAGACTTGGTGATGGTGTTTGTGAAGATCTTAGAGTAGTCCTTGATTGAAACTTGAACATGAGCTGGCTGTGTGATATGGCTGCATAAAAGGCAACTACAATTTAGACTGGATCAACAGAAGTATCATTTCTAAATCATGGGGAGAAATTATTTGATTGTATTTTGTTTTGGTCAGACCCCACCTCAACTACTATAACGTTCTGGGCTTCACAAGTTAAGACGGGTTTAAAAAAACCTGAAGCATGTTCAGAAAAGGGTAAAGAGGATGATCAGGAGTCTCAAAACTAAGACATGTAAGAGGAGACTAAAGGCATTAGATATGTTTTACCTTGAGAAAAGTTGGGTGATGGGAGATATGACAGCCCTCTTCCAATATCTCAAAGGGTTACACATACAGTAAAGACAAGATCTGGGGTTTTTTTTTTTTAATTCCAGAGTATAGAACAGATAAGGGATTCAAATTATGAGAACGCAGATTCCAGATGAAAGTTGCAAAAGCTTCCCAATGATAAGGACAGTTTAATAGTGGAAGAGTGCTAGAGAAGTAAGCAGCCTCCTCTACAGGGACTATGTTCATGTGGAGGCTAGACAGCCATTGTCTGGGGTACTTTAGCCTGGGTTCCTCTGCTGCACTCAAGGGCCTTTTCTAATTCTAGAATTCTATGCATCCGTAACATTTAACAGAAAACCAGCACCAGTGAAAAATCTCATTTTATCTGTAGCTGGAAGGGTTGACTTAGTTGTGGAATATCCCATAATGTTGCTAAATGTTCCCTCATAGCCAGAATACACTCCTAGGGATTACCCCGGTCAACTATACAATAGAATGACTCACATTTCAAATGATGAAAATGATTTCAGTCTAAAACTAGGTCACAGCCATGATTTACCACTCCTCCAAAGAAAGATGCTGCTTCAGTCAGGTGCTGACATAGTCTTAGTATTTTACAGATTAGTCAAACCAAATTTAATTCCTTTCACAAGAAGCTTAAGTATGTCCAGTGCTGTAATTAACTAAAGATTTGTTTTGCTCTTCCAGTACTGGATGGTTCTGGTTCTCCATTCATTCCTTCATTTATTTCAAAGCTTTCTATTCTATCTTTCCTGCAGGGTTCGCAGGTCTTACGCCAAGGCAAACCATGGCAAAAAATGGCATCTTTAAAGAACGTCAAATGGCATATTTAAATGATACATAGCAGCATTTAAATACCCATCAGAGTGTGACCAACATTCATTCAGCAAACTCTCCATAACTAAGGGCTTTTCTCAATAAAGAATGAAGGATGAGGGTAGTTAGTCCTAATAGCAGCTCCTTGGAGGGACATGGAAAAAATGGTTTGAACCCTTAGGTTTTTTAAAAGTCCTTTATATGAAAGCACCAGCTCTCCATTCCAATGCTTCCGATAATGGGTGCAAAATGGTACAGTATTTTTTTTAGCAATTTTGGACATTGGATTGGAGGGAAAAAAGTAATAAGATCTAGTTCAAATCCTCAGGATAAACCAAGAAAATCTGATACTTATCTTCTCATATTCATTTTACTCTAAAGTAGAAAGGACCAATTCATGCAATTTCATGAAATGTAAGAGTATCGATCGGATCAAAGACGTATTAAACCAGCATACTGCAGCCAACCATATGCCAGTGTGGAGAACGTAACCACGACACCAGTACAATAGCACCCTCCTGTGCATGTTCGCCAGCAAGTGTTATGGAGACACATCCTGGATACACGTATAGCAACCATCGTGACTCATTGCCATGACTTTATCTAATTGCCCTCGAAAACTAGCCAAGGCTATCGCTCCATCTCATGGTAATAAATTCCACAGTTTAAAATACGATATGAGAAGTTTGGAATTTCTCATCATTATGAGACCGCAGAATGGGCAGATGGGAATCTTCCCTCCTTATGCCAATTTTATTTACCATTGTAGTGTTTTCTCTTCATTTTTACAAGTCAGATATCTCCTAGAAGAAATTGCAGAAAATATCAGTGTCATTTTCTACACTTTCTTCCAGCTCTAGCATTGCATTTTCAGGTGTGGTGGAGCAATTCTCACAACTATAGGAGAGCATAAAACCAATCTGACGGGGGAAGTTGTTTCTGATTCCTGTGGTCATAATATTTGGCTAAGCTGTCCAATTCTTTACTCTTGCTTATAATGTCCTGCATTGGGCAATCAGGAAAATCTATCTCTGCACACTTCACAAGGACTGTTGGATTTGGGCACCTTACTGGATTATTGCTTTAGTGTTTAATTAGGAGATTAAACTCTCCATACTTGAATTTAGATATCTGGAAGCATCTGGCTGACCAATGTAGGACACTCGGTGGTGGATAAGAAAGACCATTAGACACATAAAAGGGCTTGTCTCTGAGTTATGTGAGTGCATGTGCTAATTATGTATGAAAAAAAGCAAAATTAGAAAAAGAAGCAATGTAATTCTCTGAGTTTAAGCTGATATTTTGCCAGTTTTCATATTTTCTCTCATTTTTATTCATGAGTTCACTTGTATTTTATAACAGTCTGCTACACTGATATTCTCTTTCATTTAATATTGATTTGTTTGGATGAATTAATTGCCTGTTATCATCTTACCTTTTAAGCAATTGTTCAACCCATTTCACAAGTTAATAACCCGAATTTGATACTCTGAAGAATGCATCATTCAAGCCAGTCTATGCACACTTTGGTGTGTTACATTTCAGATGCGTGCAGGCTGGCAGGATACCTTTCCAGATTAGGTAAGGCTTGTTTTGGTTTATTTAACTGGGGGGCAGTGGGGGGGGAAAACCTAAAATTATTTTCAGGCCACCAGACCCTGGAACTGAGGCTAATCAGATGGCTATAACAGCCGTTTTGTGGTCTCCTTTCTTTTTTCCCTCTTTCTCCCCAGCAAAGGAAAATTTTGATTCTAGGCCAGAACTTTGCCTTACATTTGACCATCCTCAAAATATGTAATGATGACAAATTATTTCCAACCAGGTTATAATGTCAGTGAGAGTTGTTTTCACTAGCCAAATATCTTCTGAACACAAGCAAAGCATTCATGTGTGTCTAAAGCTTTGCTTCCTGGTCTATTATGTTTGGAGCAGACTCTACAAGACATTTTTTTTGCTACTTGGAGACTTTGCATTTAGGACATAATCACACTTTAGGATATAATCATAGAGCTCTGCTGAGGTTTCATTGCCTCCTCTTTGTGCTCCAGAGTCTCTGGTCTCTCTAGTGAAAAAAGATTTGTTTAGGCCAACGTTTTTCAATCTCAGCAACTTTAAGACGTCTGGGACTTCAACTCCCAGAATTCCGCAGCCGAACAGAGTAACTCTAGGCTACTAGCTGAAGTTCATTAAACTTGAAAATATGCAGAAACATACATAGACAGCTTGTTTTTAAAATATATTCGCATCACATCTACCAACAAAGTTTTTTTTAATTATGCAGAATGAAATTGTAATAAAACCATTTATTGGTTCAAGCCACTATAATAGTGGGCATATGTAGTCCTACATAGCAACACCATAATTAAATCAGGATTTGTCCAACACTAATAGCCATGGTCAATGGCCCTGATCCAAAGTCCACTCCAACATGTGCACATGAGTGACATTTTCTCATTCTCTTCATCTAGTTTTAAAAATTGTATGGATGGATAGAGGGACATTTTAGGGAATGTATGGGAGTAACTAGAAAGAGGAATTTAAAAATTGATGGAAAAAATTACTTGCCTTTTCAGACTGCATTCAGCAACAACAACAATAAAAAAACCCAGATATCCCTCCTGGTTTAGCCTAACTCTTTAACTTAAGTTGCCCAAAAATTCTCAGATGTGGCTTGGCTGGATGGCAATGAAGCCACCCTATAGAATTAATTGCCAACAGCTTGTGCAACAATGTAAAAAGTGTTTACCCTCTCAAGATGTTTCCCGCCCAGAGAAGATAGATAGACCTCTGCATAAATCAGGTGTGGCTACTACCTGTGGCCCAAAGATCCCATAATCCTAACTCTTGGCAGGGGAGCTTGCATATCCTTGTTGGATGACAATGGTATAATTTCTTCCTGGTTTTCTGGCAGGCAGCAAACACACCAAGAAAGAAAAACTAGTCTGCTGAGAAAAACTGGTACTTTAAGTCAAAATCCCATCTCCACTCCCTTAAGTGATGTTGTGAGGTCACTGTCCTCATCTTCCTTTGCCTCCTATTCTTTTTCTATAAATTGCAGCCTCCAGCTAAAACAGTCGCCCATCCATGATATAAAGCCATTACTGTGGTAGTTTAATAAGATCATTGTTTCAAAGTAAGTACACAAGACTGTTATACAATGGAAAAATGTGGAAAACCTATTAGGCTGGGATGGAATATATTAGAAATGTTAACGTCAGAGGGAAATATACTTTGTGAAGCAGAAATTTATTAAGAAACAGAGGTTCTGGAGGAAGGTGATTAAAACAATGAGATAAATGTTTCAAAAGCTTTTGTTGATTACCAAATAGATTGGCCTTGCAGCCTGAGATAAAGAGCAAGATGGACTGTATCTCTTTTGTGAGTCTGATTAGACTTCCTATTGAATTTTACTTCATCCCTAGTCACGGGACAACAATTTGCTGAGCACAATGCCCTGTGATAAGGATGCCATCTTCTAGATCAGCGGTTCTCAACCTGTGGGTCGCGACCCCTTTGGGCAAACACATATTTCCAATGGTCTTAGGAGTGGCGATTCCCGGGCGCCGGATAAGGGGGGTTGGGGGAGTCCACAGGGCCGTGGCTGCGTCTCCTGTCCTCCCCAAACAGCCCCTTCTCAGTGCTCCTCTCCGAAGAGGGAAATCCCGCGGGGACCAAAGCGCTTGCTGCCTGGTAAGCCCGCCTGGGAAGCGCATCCGAAGCGCAGGTTTGGAAGAAAGCAAAAGGAGCGAACAGTTTATTTTATTCCTGGCCGCCCTTCCGAAAAGGCGCTGCTGCTGCTACTGACTGAGACCTTGTTAGCGAAAGCCCTTCGGTGGCTTGGCTTCAGTGGCCCTTCCCCCCAGCCCCCTCCCCGGCCTTAGCTTTGTGCACTTTTTGGATTTGTTTGCTCCTGCTTTTATAAAGTGCCTCGTGGCAGGTCTCTCCAGAAGCGAAGTGCCAAGCCTTTCTCCTCCTCCTCTCTCCATTTTTTACTGTTTTATTGTTTATTGTTGATTGCTCGCCAAGCAACTCATCTTTTTCTTGGCATGTGCATCCGGGATGAAATGTCAACGCTGAGCTGAGCTAAAGAAACGCAGTTCTTGTGGCTCAAGTCTTACTTTAGTTTTAGAAGCTTGGTGTGTGTGTGTTACGTATAAAAAAAAGGTGGATGCTGCGCGGTGACCTGCAGCCTCCTTCCCAGCCCCTCTCCCCCCCGCCTCCCAGGGTTTCGGGATCTTCCGAGAATTGCCCATTAAACTTTCCTGGTTACGTTTTTTTTTTCCAGAGCGTATTGACCTGGGATGATGCGTTTGGTAAACCAAATGATTCGTGAAGCCTTTGTGTGCAGAAAGAAGCCGGATTCTTAATCCAGATTGGCATTTTGGTGACTCTTGCCAGGTACTCTTGAATGCACTGTTGATTTTCTTCAAAAGTGAAATGCTGGGCACTGCCTCCTTTGTGCTGTTGTTTATCTTCTTCGTTCTTTCCCTGCGTTGTTATTGTTCTTCATGGATGAAGTAGTACTTTTGGCCAAGATAGCAATCTTTGGGAGCTACTAAGAAAAGCATGTGTACAGATGTCTCGGGGTTATCATTGGAACCATTGCAATAAATTAGTAATATAACTTGCATGAGGAGAGAGCATACAGCAGAAAAAAGGGCATTGTGTATAATTTATCACATTTTTATCCCACTTTTTTCTTTGGGAGATTAAAATGATGTATTTATTTGGTTCCCACAGCAACCTTGTGAGGTAGGCAGGCCCTCTGAGAAATATTGGCCCAGAGTCACCATTGAGGTGGTTGGTCCAGAAACATAAAGTATGGACACTGTCCTTAAGTAATTCTGGAAAAGTGTGTCCATGTATTTATTAAATATATGTATTTAAATATATGATGATACTTGAAGAGAGTATCTGTGTAGGAAAAACAATGGTTCAACTTCGGAAACAAATACCATGTCCCCTGCATATCAGATATTTACATTACGATTCATAACAGTAGCAAAATTACAGTTATGAAGTAGCAACAAAAATAATTTTATGGTTGGGGGTCGCCACAACATGAGGAACTGTATTAAAGGGTCGCGGCACTGTTCTAGATGTTGCTTTAAATGGCAGCTGTACTCTACCAAATGACAGAGCCAATTATGTTGTCATGTATCAGTTTTGTGGAAAACGAAAATATTGGCTGTTGTTTTTCTATGCAAGGTTTAGGCCCAGGTGAACTAAATCAGGCCTCATGGAAAAAGTATTGAACTTGAAAAAGTCTGTGCTATGCTTAATTTTGCAGTTTGCAATTGTACTTTACTTAATATGATTTTGCTAAGCTTGCTTGTTTCAAATATATTTAGAACATAAAGCCTGGAACAGTAAGAAATAGGGAGCTGAAAGTAGCTGATGGATGCGGGTTCCAATGTACCTGGGTATATGTGGAAAGTTATGTTCAGCAGAAGGTCAGCAGGAAGTCAGTAGAAAGTCAGCAAAAAAATCAGCAGAGGGTGTAAGATTCCTGACCATCTGTCAACAGTCTTAGGACAAGAAAGGGTATAAAGAGTTGGTCCTGGACCTGATTGATTTGCCATTGGCCTATACAGTGCTTTTTTTGTAAAAAAAAAAAAAAAAAAGGTGTCGGAACTCACACGTCATACAACCCGCCTTGCCTATCCTATAAGGTTCCATCCAAAAAAGGTGCCAGAACTCCTTTCTGGACATTCTATGACAAAAAAAGCCCTGGGCCTATAGCTGTCCTTATTGGAACTGCTATGTCATTGGACCTCATTGCAATGGGTTATTAATGTAAGTGATATTGTGTTATTATGTTTGCTATGTTCCAAAATTATTAGCAAAATAAACCTCTGAATCTTAAAGTAAGAATTATTGTTTTGTGTTGCTGTCTTGTGTTTCTTTCATTGGGTTTTTTCACGACACTATTTTATATTAAAAAGGTGAAAATTGTGAATAAGTCTATTCCTATTGTATATTTAAATACTTTAACATCCATTATGACAATATTCTTAATTTATATTGCTTTATTTTGTCCATCTATTAAACAGTTATCTCCTGGAAATTAAAGCAGATGTATGTTTTCTTACCTGTAATTCTCAGGTCATTAAATTAATATTTTGTTCTATGTGGAAAAGTATAATTATACCAATATCGACACCAGCTTATCCCTCCTTTAAAATGGAAGGCATGATTTTTCTTGCTGAGAGCTACAATGGAACATAGCTTATTAAATTTCCTGCTTATCCCCGATTAGGATAAAATTGTTTATGCTTGTCTTCTTTATAAATCTAGTACTTTGCTCTAAATTAATATAGTCTACTTGTGACTGTCAGAATGTAATTAACATTCTGTTTTGTACAATTACTGTATTCCAGTGATTCTCAACCTGTGGTCCATGAGCCACTGGGGGCTGTGATGTCCTCTCAGGGGGCCTGCAAAGTTTTGAAGAAATATTATGAGTCTTCAGTTAAATCTTGGGGGTCCCTGGCCACGACCCATGGCCACAAAAGATATTTAAACGGGGTCCATGGTGAAGAAAAGGTTGAGAACCACTACTGTATACAGTAATGTATACTGTATAGTGTATACATTTTATTTTGTATCTTCAGTATTTTTGTACTGGACTCATTTCCCTACATTTTTTATTTATTTTTTTCTTGGGACATTTAGAAGCTCTGAGCTAAGTTCATATTGGCCTCATATCTTGACACTATTTTGAAACATCCTTGGATAATTGCTTCTCAGCTGACTATCCAGTCCTTTGTTCTTGAGGGCAACTATGTTTTTTGCACATGGTAATCTAGACATTTAATCTACTTCTGGATTATTGTATTAAGTGATAAAAAACCCATCATCATTACCTTTATTGGAAGACAATATTATAAGACAAACCAGCCTCCTACCCTGGTTTTAGCCTTGTTAACACAAGAAGGGGTATGGTTCATTTTAAGAACATTTTCCACTGAACTATGCCAAGAACCTTCTCACTCTTGGTGCTGTCCATTTTTTTAAAGCTATGCTTCTTACAATCATATCTTATTCTCTGTAAATATTGTACTTGTGAAGTAAGAAGATAATTAAATGGTCTTATATTAATTCAAGAGTTAGTTTTTAATCTTACAGGAGATCAATTCAATAAAATGATGGCCCTTTTCTTCCATCGGGACACTATATGCGAATGGATCCAAAGCAGAGCAGAGATGATAAGTTGGGCAGAAACATGTCAATACTCCTCAGATTATATTCACCTTGTAAAAGTCAGAAAGAAGATAATTAAATATACAACATGGACAAATGGTGCTGATGTTCACCAGTACAGGTAGTCCTTGACTTACAACCATTTGTTTAGTGACCATCTGAAGTTACAAAGGCAGTTAAAAAAAAGTGACTGTTTTTCACATACCTGTGGTCACATGATCAAAATTTGGACACTTGTCAACTGGCGTGTATTTATGACAGTTGCAGTGTCCCAGGATCCTGTGACCACCTTTTGCAACCTTCTGGCAAGCCACGTCAATGGGGAAGCCAGATTCACTTAACAACTGTGTTATTAACTTTGCAACTTCAGGGATTCACCTAACAGGCAAGAAAGATCATAAAATGGGGCAAAACTCACAATAACTGTTTTGCTCAGCAACGGAAATTTTGGGCTCAGCTGTGATCATATGTCAAGGATTTCTGTATATACGCACAAATATCTTGGAACACAAATTATATGAAATATACAACATACTTGCATCCTATTTTAAACTCTTTCTGAATAACTACTTTTAACCCCTCCCTAATGTTTTCTATCAAGACAGGGTAGTTTTGCTTCTGACAGACAAAAAACTGAAACCACTTTGTTGTATGAAAACCTAAAACATAAAGATCTAATTGCCTAAAGCTGCTGACATAAGTAGAACAAAATTACTGCAATGGTTTTAATATTATACATACATACTCTAAGAAGTTACCGCAACCCAATGAGAAAGTTATGCTCCAGTAATAATGCAATGACACAAATTTAGTCAAAGACTGCAGAATTAGCAAACCCTTAAATGACCCACTTGAACAAAACTAAGTTTGATGTGATACTCTGAAGAGAGACCGGCCTGTTTCACAAACCCTGGCCTGATACCTCCACCCAATACCTGGATCTCTGGTTAGACTATATAAAGTGGATTTCTGGTCATATGACCCAGCCCAAGCAGGTTGTGCTGGAGTGAATAGTTGCACTGACATACATAGCCATGTTCCAGAGAAACGTGCTATGGGAGCAAAGAATCATCATGTGCTAACTTGCCACTTTCCCCTTAATTTTTACCTCACGTGCTCCACTGCTGAACCACTGACCTACTTTTCAAAGTAAAAGCAATTTGGCCTGTCAGCATTGGGTGGATATTCATGCAGGGAAATTAAATTGTACACCTTGAATGTACTTATTGAGATTTGAGATATATACAGACAAGGGCTTTGTAACCTATTTACATTTGTGCTCACTTCCTAGGGTCATAAAAACTAACCAGCACATTTTACTAAATTTTATTTTGTATCCAGAAAAAGAGCTGCATAATTAATTAAATTTAAATTAAAAAAATAATTTTAAAAAAGTGGGACTACTCTTTCAAAAATATGTTCTTACTAAATTGTTTAAGAAATCAGACTTTTTAAAACAAATCTGTCTCATCTCAATAATAATAATAATAATAATAATAATAATAATAATAATAATAATAAATATAATAATTATTTGCTTTTGCAGTTAATCCCACTTTCAAAAGAAATTTTAAGCGATGATTTTTAAGATCTGACAATGTAGAGGTAAACCTTAGCTAAATGCCATTGTGAAAAAAAGAGCAAGTTTCTCTTCTCCTGGGTAGAAAGACAATCCTATTTAGTTTATAGTATGTGTAGCATGTAGTGACAAATTGAAAGCTAGTGGGAAAATCCTACATGTACATATTATATTCAATGTGTATTTAATAAATAAATCAAGTGCATATATGAGAGAGACAACTAAGATCTGTGTTTTTGTGCATGTATGCAAAAGAGAAAGGGAAGGAGGGCCCATCTACTGAGAGACAAGTACAAGTTATGTTGTGGTATGCCTCAAGGATGTGATTACCTTGCTAAGGGTGCTCAAGGTCACTTCCTACAAGATGGGGGAAACAGCTTCTGCTCTTTCTGCACCAGAAAAACACACATTACTTCTGGACAATAGAAAGTGTCCCTTCCCAAAGATCCCATGAAAGTCTGTCTTGGCATGGGGTTAAGGATCATCAATACTCTATATACAACTTGACCATGGGCTGCCTGGGTTGTTTTCTGCCCAGGTTCTTTTCCAGACCAGGAGCCTGGTAGAATCTGGATGGGGAAGAACAGGCTCTGTCTCAACCAAGCAAGGCCGAGTGGCCATGAGTTTTAAGAGCCCCACAGATCTGGAGACCTCACACTGCTAACTGGATAGGATACCACTCCCCAGACTGAGTTGGTACAAAATTTGGGGCCCTCCTAAACTATCTGAGGAACAGATGGCAGCCATGGCCAGGAGGGTTTTAGTATAAATCCAGCTTGCGAGCCAGTTGCACTTGTTCCTGGTTTGAGAGACTGTGTTCTTAATTACTCATGCCTTAATCACTTCCCTGTTTGACTATTTCATGGTGCTTTATTTGCGTGGGGTTGTCCTTGAAAAGGATTTGAAAGCTGCAGCTGGTATGCTATCTGAGCTACACTATAGATTCTAGAAGGTTTCTATGTCCAATTCAAGGTCCTGGTTATCATCTTCAAAGTCCTTCAGGGCATGGGTCCAGAATACGTAAGAGGCTGCCTTTTTTCAGTGATTTCTGCTTGTCTCATGTGGACCTGGGGCAAATTCATTCTGTAAAATAATGTAATCTTGTGGGACCTAGGACATATCTCTTCTCTGCCACCTGACCTGTGGAAGAGTCTCCCTCCTGAAGTCCACGTGACCCCATTTTGTTGGCTTTCTGGAAGGCCTTACCAAGCTAGCTCTTCCCCTCAAACTCCAAGGTCAGAAGCTAGTATTATTTTCTGTGTTGACAGTTTTGGTGAGAAATATTATTTAGTTGGCATATTTTATTGGCTTTTTTTTACTGCTTATATGTACATTTCTATTTTTTTTAAAATCTATTATTTCAGGTTTTCACAGAATTCAATAAAAGCAGATATCATAAGATGAATAATGGACTACCACAAGGATCAGGCTATCCCCTGCTCTTGTTAACTTGTACATCTATGACCAGCCTCAAACTTTTTCTTGGAAATCTCTTTATGCCGATGGTATCAATCTCATAGTCCAAAGGATCAATTTCAGTGATGCAGAAAACATGTTATCTCAAGATCTCCAAAAAATGTATGACTACTTCAAAAACTGTCACCTCCAACCAAGTCTAAAAAAAAAACAGAATTAGCCATATTCCACCTCAGCAATAGTACACAAATTTCAAGCCTTCATTGAAGTTCCAGAATTGTATTTTACAATATAATAACTCTCTGAGGTACCTGGGGGTAACATTGGACAAATCACTAATCTTCCAGCAACATCTGGAAAAAAATAGCTGCAAAATTGAAAAGCTGCAAAAAGTTACTGAACAGACTGGCTGGAATATCCTGGGACGCTGATGCTAACAGCTTACGAACAACAGCCTTAGCTTTGGTCTATTACACAGGTAAATATTGTGCCAGCATGTGGCACACACCCAAATGGTCGATCGCCAACTCCTCCAGACAATGCGTATCAACTCTGGCACATTGCATCCCTTTTCTGTGCACTGGTTACCAGTACTTAGCAATATCATACCACCCTACATTAGAAGACAACAAGCTGTCATTCGACTATGATCAACGATGCTGAACACGGCCCTCCTTATTCACCAGGACAAAGCACAGCCCATCACGAGATTGAAATCCCATAGGCCAGCTTGGAAAACAGCTATTCACTTAACGTCTACCCAGTTTAACCCAGAGAATGCCTGGATACGGGAATGGTCCAACGTACCTTCTTGTGGCCTGACCATTAATGATCCCTCTCCCAAACCACCTGGTTTTGACCTGCCTCGCTCCGTCTGGTCAAAATGGAACAGAATTAGGTGTGATACTGGAAGAAGTGCCTCTGCCCTGTATCAGTGGGGATGGAAAGATTCCCCATGTTGTGATTATGGTGTTGATATGCAAAGTATTAAATACATTGCCCACAATGTGCACTCTGTGGTTCCCTAGAACAGGGGTCCCCAATCTATGGTCCGTGGCCACTGTTGGCCACTAGGCCCCGGGAATAGCTGGTGAGCCCCACCCCACTCGTGGTAGCACCACCGCGCAGGCACTAGTGACCCCATTTGCACATGCGTGGGGATGCTGGCACCTCCACCAGCGTCACGCGGGAGTCAGCGGCCCATTTGCACATGTGTGTGTGCACCAGCACAATGCCATGGGTGCATGCGGCCCACTTGCACATGTGCATGCAGGGTAGCAGCACCATTCTGCATGTGCCTGTTTGCACATGCATGCGCTGGTGATACGTGCACACATTTCCCTATTGCTCCCTTTCCTTCCGGGTCGCCAAGCTGGAAAGGTTGGAGAACTTTGCCCTAGAAGATCTGCATTAAGCCTGGATAGCTGAATTGGAGATCCAGTTATGAGGCCACTGCTATAAACCCATAGAAGTTTTACTTAGGATTACATGGCCTGGGTATATATGTTTTCTTCTCTTCTTCCATATTCTCATCATACGCTAGATAACAACAACAAAAAATACATTTCTATTTTTATGTTTTGTTAGCTTCCCAGAGTTATCTGGGTGTTTGGGGCTCAAGGGAACAAAGAAAGGGGCTGGTTCTTCTATCTGCCGGAATATCTCTGGTGTATTTCAATCACACTGTAATGGGTTATGACAGGCATGTCAAATACGCAACGTCATGTGATGTCGCGTAACATATCGTGACTTTTTCTCCATTGCCGGCAATGGAATGGGCATGATTTCGGCGTGACGCATTCGGCCCATGGGCTGGCAGTTTGACATGCCTGGACTATGAGAAGAACCTTGGGAGACAGGAAGAAGAGCCACAGCCAGGCAATTTTCAGATAAGAGATATCTCAGCCCACAGAATGATCGGGAGTAGGGAAAGCATCTCAAACAGGATCCTCCCTAGTTCTCTAGGCAAGGGGAGGGAGGAAATGCTTTCAGACTTGCAAGATGCTGTCACCATAAAAGGTGTATTGGTGGTCATGGTTTGGATTTCCTGTCTGAACTACACTATCTTGAAGGACTGAGACAATTTGGGACAGCAGGGAATGTTCAGATCAGAAGAAAAGAATCAGAGGAATAAGGACGGCCTGTTTGAGATCCAGTTTTGCAGAGCAATAGTTGTAAGTGGGATTCTTTATAGATATGGCTTAGTCCAGATCTTTTTTTATGCAGCCTGGGAGAAATAGAAGCACTTCATGACAATGGGGAAAGAGCTATGCTGCCTTAGCCTACTTGTCTTTAAACCATCTCCAGATGTCCGCTGTGTTTTTTTGAACTCACTAGGGCAGCACTTCCCGTAGGCCAAACAGCAGTACTAGGTTGGGTCATTCAAGCAGGAGGAAGGATGGCCAGAGAGAATAAAGCAAATGTTCAGAGATCATGGCTCCCACAGAAAATTGGGATATTGTCTTTCCATTGCTTGCTTTACATCACATTTCTTACTTCTTCTCTAAGCCTTGCCTCCATCTTGCACTACAGAGAGCAATTGATGGAGGTGATTTGCATCAGCTGATAATATTTTGGTGGGAGTGGAAACAAAACCAAGGAAATCTACCAATGGCTTCTCTTAGCTTGTCCCTCTGTGGATCTGTAGTAGCAGCAGTATTTGTTGGCCTTGTGCCTGAGGCCCAGGGCTTTTTTTCTCATAGAATGCCCAGAACAGAGTTCCGGCACCTTTTTTGGATGGAACCTTGTAGGGTAGGCAAGGGGTTGTATGACGTGTGTGAGTTCTGACATCTTTTTTTTTTTTTTTTTTTTTTAGAAAAAAAGCACTGCTGAGGCCATACAGGCATTAGTAATCAGGGCAGCACAATTTATGCCAGCATACTTTTCTGCCTCCTGAAGAAAAGCACTTGAACTTGTGAAGAGGAATCCTAAGATGCAAAGGATAGGTAGTGAATGGTATCATTTAAACCAGGGTTGTCCAAGCTTGGCAACTGTAAGATTTGTGGAGTTCAAACTCCCAGAATTGCTGGCTGGGAAATTCTGGGAATTGAAGTCCACAGATCTTAATGCTACTAAGATTGGACACCTCTAATTTAAAGAGAGGTTGGAAGTTACACTGTAATTCCTCTTTAAGGTTCAAATACATAGATGATCCTCGTCTCTTCTGTTTTAGGATATAGTCTTCTGCCATCTATAAGAGGATTCCTCTAGATAAAGGTTCCCCATGTGACATAGAAAATATATTACAGGACCTTATTTCAAGGCTGTAGGAAATATCAGCAAGAAGCCAACTAGACACTAGATAATGTTACAGAAATAACCTCTTTAGCTCACTTGCAAGTGGCACTAATTTTACTTTGCTTTGAGGTGAACAGAAATAATTTATTTTTCAGCAGAATTGTACTTCTAAAATCTGAAATGATGAATGAATTTTGGCAGGAAATAGTCAAAAAATTACAAAGATAAAAAGGTAGCTTTCAGCAACTTTACACAAATAACTTTTTTTTCCCCTGAAGACATGAGGAGGGATTTTAATGAGATTTGATTAAGTTCTCTCAACTGCTAGTTAAGACAGCAAAAGCCATGTGTAAGTTGTAAATAATCAAAGACCAGCTGTTAGGGTTTACTTCAAGAGCTATTATAACCTCATGCTGTAAAGATAGGTTTTGAGTAAGTTCTGAGAAGCAAGTCTTGGTGTCCCACATTAAACCTCTATTGATTTAAAACCACGTACAGGTAAGTGCAGATATAGGCAAATGCATCCATGTTATCTTGTTACTTCATAACATGTATTTCATAACTTGTCATTTAAAAAAAATCAAACCTATATAAATCATTTGTCTTCTTAAAATATATTTGTTACATTACAGAATATATTTTGTAATATGGGAGGCAATATTTAGTGGTAAATAAAGATAGAACTATTCAACAGGCTTTTCCCTCCCCATCAGTTGAAGCCTTTCTCCAATGATTTGTATCCTTAGATACATGTATATGTGTATATTAAGTATATATAATGTATAGCCTGTTCTTGAATGTCTCTAAGCTGTGCTCCCTTACTTTATCCTACAATGTTAGAAGTTACTAATCAGAATTAGAAAAAATGGTTTTTAAAGAAATTTGTAAGTATAAAAATGTAAGCTTCTGTGCTACTGAAATCTTATAAGTAGATGTTTCAATTGCTTTTTACTTTTTTTTCCTCCTAAACCATGCACTGGCAAGTACATTAAAGGTAGGCTTCCATTTTAAAGTTAGTAGAGGCAAAAAAAGGATGTGCAAAACATGCAATTTGAGAAAGAAAAGTTTGAGCTAGAGAAATCTGAGTTGATGTGCCAAGAGTTGATGGCACATAATCCAAACTAAATGTCAGTGTCAAAGTTAGACATTTGGGAGGCAGATACTTATAGGATCTGATATAGATTCTGTTTAAGGCTTTCAAAATCAAAGCTCTAAAGATGGCTGTTATTCATATACAGTAGATAGACTGTATTGAAATTATAGGCATTAAACTTTATTGTACCAATGTATTGCAAAATCAAAATCAAAGGTGATAGACATGGATCCCCATGACTTCTATACACAGATGCTCATCGATGGCACTAACAATAATGGAAATGTAGTTCCATAGAACTGTTCTTTTGTAAATCCTAGATCTTGGTCGTAGACCATACATATGCAAATGTATATATTTGTCAGTATCAAAAATACTATTAGAAATCCTGCTATGGCACAAAATCAAATACACAATATATGTCCTCAGTAATTTATATGAAAATACATATTAGAACATCTACCTAGATTTATGAAAGCCACAGATCCACTTCATGTGGTCTGCCATAACCCAAAAACATAGATCTAGAAAAAGAATCTGTGGCTGATGGTTTATTTGAATCTGCCAAATATTTGATTTGATCCCGATTTATCAATAGAAAAACTATTGGTACACAACAAAATAGACAAAATCATAGACACCTGATTTTTGGTTTTCTTGGATTCTATAATTAGAAAGCCAGATGATGTGCATCAGATGGCTTTCCTGCTAAGATTAGAAGGATCTGTACCTTTAGCCTGGAGTTTTTCCATAGCTGACAATGCCCTGAAACATTCGCTTTGGTGAAGTTAAGGAATTCTACCACAATAATTTCCTGGAAGCTCATTTGCCTAAAGAGAGTCATTGCAGGCAGTCCAGTGTCAAAACCAGATTCTGATCTTTTTTATTAATATTTTAAGGTCATTAAAATCAAACAGATTTGCATTAGGCAACATTCAACATTTGAAAGGTGTGATCAAAGTTTAGTCGTCCATAGAATATTTTCTCCAGGTCAAAATTATTATGATTCGGTTATTCTTGTATTACATAACATAATGTATTAGACACCATACAAATCCTAGTAAGCAAATAATAAATAAGCTACTCAACCAACAATACAAGGGGACTGTGTACTTAAGGGTGATTTCCTACAGGCTTCAGAGTAGTTTCTTTAAGAATGCTTAGTCCAAAGTAATGGTTCAGACAAGCATCAATCAAACTTTTATTTGGTCAAAGACCAGCAGAGAATTCAAGATTTCTGAAGGTCCATAAATGTAGGAGTCTGCTCTAGCCTATGGCCCGATTTAAACTCAGAACTGCCCTGCTTGTCTGAACTTAGGACAATTGAGTATTAATTTGCATGTTTACTCCCTCCTCTGCCTTTTAAAAATTTGAGATAAATGCGTAATTACTGACTTGAGAAATGCGTTGCTGAAAGATTCGACGGGAGGGGAAAAGAGAAAATTGGTACCAAGAGATGCATTCAGCCTTGAGAATTTTTGGCTCAGACTTCCGATTCTCGACTGCAAATGACAGAAACATCCACGTGGAGGCAAAAGCAAGGAAATATTAATTTTTAAAAAATGGAGACGGGTTTAAGACCCGTTTTCTCTATTTTCTCTCCAAAACTTGCCACATATAAGCTTTATATTTGAAGGTGTAAAATGTCGTCCGTGCTTTTATCGGAATTAATGTATATAGTTACTCTCCGGCTCACCGTCCACGAGGACTTGTTGCGTAATTTGGGTTGAACAAAAGTAGGTTTGAACAAATGCGTCAAACCGGCCGGCATTTTAGCCTTGTTGCATTGGTTGTATGGGGGTTTATTGGGGGTGGGGTTGCCGTGGTTTATGCTTTAATTGGAAGCGGGCCAGCGTCACGAATGTATAAATTGAATAAATAATAATTAGCTGAAGAAAAGACAGATACTATTGTGTCAATAAAAAGAAACAACCAGAAGCTCTACTGCCTTTCCCGAGTTTACATGGTAACCTCCTGTCACTAATGCCGCATGTGTGAAAATTTTAATCTGGGCCGGAAGCTCACTTTCTTCTATGCAACGTCTCTGGGGTAAAAATAAATAAATGTGTGTGTGGTGGTGGTGGGGGGTTAGGAAACGGGTGTGTCTCTGTGTGTGTGTGTGTGTCTCTCTCTGTGTGTGTGTATATATAGAATCTCCTTTCGGCCACACGCCACATTCGCCACCTCTGCCCGACGTCATAATAGCAGTTGGCGAACGCGGCGGCCCGGTCGCAGCCGATCGGGGCTGGTTTGAGCTGGTGCGTTGTCATAGTAACCAGGCCGGGGCCTATAAATAGAGGCTCTGCGGCGCTTGTCTGGCTTTGTCAAGCGCAGACGTCGGGAGGTTCTCGGCGGCAGCAGCCGCTCACCTGCGCGGCAGCAGCAGCACCAGCACCAGCACCAGCGGCGGCGGGCTCTTTCTCGCCGGTGTTATTCAGGGCCCAGCCCGCGAGGCGTGAGGGGGTGTAGACTTGCCCGCTTGGCCTCCACCAGCTGCCGCGCAGGATAAAACAGGCTGCTGCTGCCGCCGCCGCCGCCACTACTACTACTACTGAAAAGGGACCGCTGTCGCGTGAGGTGAGAGGGGGAGAGGCCGGGCGGCGGGCCGGCCACGTGGATGGAGTGGCGGAAGGCAAAAGCCGAGGCCGCCGGGCTGGTGGGGGGGGACGGGCGTGGAAAGGATCGATCCGATGGGGGAAATCCAGAGCGATCTCGCGGCACCCGTGGAAATAATCACTTGGACGCGGGGAGCTTTGCAGCTACGGCGTCCTTGACTTAAGCCCCGATCGCTGTCCTGAAAAAGCTCCCCTGAATTACTTCCCGGGTAGATGCATTTCATAACCAGGACCGGTTCCAAAGCCAAATTTTTTTTTTGCTTGCTTCTTTAATTTGACCCATATGTAGATCTTTTTAACACGCCGCCTTTCCCCCCACCCCCCCGCGGCCAGGCCCTTTACCCCATTGCGGTGGTTTGGCGGTTACGGCCACGGGAGGAGGAGTGGGGGGGGGAGGGAAAGAGACGAGGTTTCGGGGAAATATGCCTGACTCTCGGGGCGGGGAGGGGGCGGCTGGTGCATTGACCACCCCCCCCCCCCCAGCCCCAATTCCTGGCTCGATTTTGGAGGGGCGGGGAGGAGAAGTTGAGAATGAAAAAAAACACTGCGGCGGCGGCTTTCTTGGCGGTTTCCACTGCAGCGAACCCGTAAAGCGCTGGAAAGGATTGAAACGGTGCGGAAGAGAGAGAAAAAAAAAACCACAACAACAACGAGAAACGTCACGAGAGCGGCCTGCATAGCTGTTGGTAAAAATCCGAAGAAGACAATGACAATTGCTGCTGTTGTGGTCCGTCCATTCCTGCCTTCCGCAACGACTTCAGGAGCCGCTTAGAACCCGGCTGTCGGACTTGCCCGCCTTGGCTTTTTAAGCCTGTCGATTTTTTATTTTTATTTTTTTGAAGCGTTGTCCTTAAAAAAAAAAAAATGCATTCTTGACGCTGTAGTTATTATTTTCTTGACCTCTTTTTCCATCCTCCCCTTTCCCCTTCGGAGCTGGGCCGTGCCACGTAACGTCAAGAAGCTGGGGTGGAGTGGTGGGGGGAAGGCTTGCTCATCCTGAGGCTCTCAAACTCGGCTTGGTGAAAAGGCAGACGTGGCCCCAAGGCAGAGAGGACTGGCCTAGTTTTTTTTTTTTTACTGTGGCTTGAGTTTACTTGGCGTGAAGAGATAAATGGATGAGGTATTTCTGATGTAAATGAGGTTGGTTAATTGCAATGCAGCCTTACAAAGAGATTTACTCCTGGGAAATAATGATATACTTCAGGGGTAGTCAACTTTGGCTCTTTTATGACTCGTGGACTTCAACTCCCAGAATTCCTGAGCCAGCTTAGCTGGCTCAGGAATTCTGGGAATTGAAGTCCACGAGTCATAAAAGAGCCAAGGTTGACTACCCCTGATAAACTTGAATAACAGAGACTTGTGAAATAAGAGCTGCTTTTATTTAGAGTTTTTGAGATCAACGAGAGCCCCAGGAGACCTTAGAAACCAGGAGACCAGCTGGGTGATTTTGGGGCCAAATTCACCAGGCGATGTGAGTTCCAGTCCCATTTTAAGAATGTAAGCTGACTGGGTAACTTTGGACCAGTTTCAGCCCACTACATGAGGCTCTGGTGATAAGTTGGTCAGTTCCTACTGCAACCAGTGGCCCAATGCTCAGGTGGTGTGAAAAAAGTAGATCCTGCACTTGTAGGACAGTGCCACAAAGAAAAAAAAAATCACACATAAATATAAGATACTATTTGGCACCATAAAGAAATTTTGGGACATAAATGTACCTTAGGATTGCAAGAGGAATATGCTTACAATAAAGATAGTGCTTCTATCAGTAACTGGAGTAGCATATGTTCTTGCATTCTTGTTAATGTACTGTGGTGAAAGCTCAGCTGAATTGGCTTTTCAAGAGGTTCTATGATGAACAATAATACGCTCAGTATATTCTGGGTTTGTTGTGGAAATTTTACTGTTACAGTATGAATTTTGAACCCATATGGTGCACTTACTTCCAGGAATGTCTAGGATTGCAGCCTCGTAGAATTTAAGGGAGACACATAACTTATGTAGAGATGTTGTAATAAAACAACATTTAATACAGTCAGTAAAGATGTATTCAGGAATTTTACTTTCCTTGCTTTTTTGATAAAATGACTGTTTTTTTTAATATTCTTATTGATTGCCAAGAAACACTTTCAAAATATAAGAAGTGTTGGAAAATTACTGTGCATTTAAACATTTTAGCTGCTTTAGTTTGGTGCAAAGAAGGCAGCAAAAATACATTTAAAATTTTTTTTAACACTGTTTCTCAGTAAGCTTTTGAGATTTCAAGAATTCTGCATTTGACAAGTAATTCTATAAGACTGAGTTCTATTCAGAATATATCTATACTCTGAGTAGTTCGCACTCATTTGGCTCCAAGTATGGAGGATAGCTTGTAGACTACTATCACATTCCACCTATAGCTACCACTGATATAAATAAATCCACATTCTCCCAGTTGCCTTATTTTTTTTAATTATCTATATAAAGTTCAGTAGTATTTTGTAACTTGTGATTGTGATTTATATGCCAATGATATCTGTACTTTTGCAATCCCAATTAAGGGGCTTGGAGGTATTAAAAACTAGGCGTTTGTAACAGTTTCAGAATTTCATGAAGCAGCTAGTTCACAGAACTGGTCACTTAAATTCCATGTTATGATTTTGTTTTTGGCTATTGCATATTGTATTTTGTGTTGATAATTTGATATGTTACTAGAAATAATTGTACCAAGACTTTCCCCTTAGTGCTTATCAGACTATATACATGGTGTTTCAGAGTAATGAGCACAAATAGACTATGTGACTTGCATTCAATTTTTAAATCTAATTATTATGGTGTTGAGTCAAACTGCATGTTAGTTGAACAATAAAGAATGTATCATCAAGTTCCTGTAGTTCTTATTTCACTTGACTGACTCAGATAATGAGTTAAAAAATCTTTTTTGTTTACAGTTTGTTCCATTGAAAATCAATTTGGTGTAATTGAACATTGAACAAGATGAACAGCTTTAGTGGTGAAGAATTCAACTTTAGTTTCCTTGATGAAGGCTTTACTGCAAAGGATATTGTAGACCAAAAAATAAATGAAGTTTCTTCTTCAGTAAGTATATTAGTTAATTAACATTTTTAAAAAAATGCCTGGAACTATTCATAATGTTCAACAGTTGGCAATTGTGTGTTCGATTATGAATCTTGTCTTTGTCCTTAGGATGATAAAGATGCTTTTTATGTTGCCGACCTTGGAGATGTCCTGAAAAAACACTTGCGTTGGTACAAAGCCCTTCCTAGAGTTTTTCCATTCTATGCTGTCAAATGCAACGACAGCATTGCTATAGTGAAGACTCTGGCTAGTCTTGGGGCAGGATTTGATTGTGCCAGTAAAGTAAGTGCCTAACTTTAAATGATTAATCTTTGGTTTATTGAATTTGAGATTTTATATATGTGCATATGAAATTAATCTCTTCTAGACTGAAATACAACTGGTCCAAAGTGCTGGAGTGTCCCCGGAACGTATAATATATGCAAATCCATGCAAGCAGGTCTCTCAAATTAAGCATGCTGCAAATAACGGTGTACAGATGATGACTTTTGATAGTGAAGTTGAGCTGATGAAAATTGCAAGAGCCCACCCTAAAGCCAAGTAAGATATCTTTGCAAGCAGATGGTTTTCTGTTATTGGTCTTTATAGGTAACTAAAAAAACTGAGATAAAATTACTAGTTTGTGAATTAGAGGGGATTAATGTTTTGCTCATTGTTTTTAGAGAAAAAGACATGGTGCAACTTGTTTGGCAAAAAGGATTTGCTATTCTCCTTAAAATACTCGAGAGATTTTTTTTTTCTTTAAAACATACAAATGCGTATGCTTAATTTTAAAGAGTTTTTATTAATTTTAAACTATTATTTAGGCTGGTCCTACGAATTGCAACAGATGACTCAAAAGCAGTTTGTCGCCTGAGTGTAAAATTTGGAGCCACACTAAAAAACAGCAGGTTGTTGCTTGAGCGAGCAAAAGAACTTGACTTACATATTATTGGAGTCAGGTAAGTTAAAAAAAAATAATGGAAAAATGCTCCTATTTCTTTCCATTAGCTTCATTTTAAAAATGGCTAAACTCTACCCAATTTTCCCCCCAAGTTTCCATGTTGGAAGTGGATGTACAGATCCTGAGTCTTTTGTGCAAGCCATTTCTGATGCACGTTGCGTTTTCGATATGGGGGTAAGTACAACCTAAGCACTTGTCTAATTTATTTGAGCGTTAATAAGATTCTTGGGAAGTTTCTACTTCATTGTTGAATACAAAGTATTAAAATATAATTAGTATTCTTTATGAATCGAGTAGACTGATATCTTGAATTAGTTAAATATCTTGTTTAAAACAACATTTTTTATAATTGCTTAGTTAACAAATCCTTTTGGTATTTATGGAGCCATTGATACACAAAGGTAATAAAATTGACTGGTGCCTTAGGAACATTATTAAATTAATACTTCTGCATTTTAGGCTGAACTTGGTTTCAACATGTATTTGCTTGATATTGGCGGTGGCTTTCCTGGCTCTGAAGATGTAAAACTTAAGTTTGAAGAGGTATGACTGTTTTAAACCACATAACATGCACACATAGTTATTACTTTTGATTCACACAGAAACTTTCACAATTCTGTTCCATAGTCATCTTGATTCTGGTTTTCTTTTTAAGCATATGCAGTGTTGACAGTATATCTTTAAAATTAAAACAAGTTGTTTTATGATAAAATCAAACACTGGATTTTTATTGTATGATCTTGAATTCCTGTATTTTAAAGCAGTAGTATAGCCAGTTATGTAGCTTGAAAAAGTGTTCCCAGGAATTGTCTACATGTATTTCAATAACATTTTTGTTACTAAGTATTAAACTGAAAGCTTGAATTGGATAGATTAAATTAGATATTTTAATGTACTAGAATGGAAATCTTGACTTTTAATGTATCTGAGGAGTTAGGATGATAAAACCATTTTTCCCATCTAATTTTATCTGACCAATCTAACATGAAAGAACATGTATAGCTGAAACAGATGCACAAAAATATATTACAAAACTAATTGAATCTGGAAATTTACTGAATATGAGAAAACTTTAAAAGTCATGATCAAATTGTTGTGTAAACTATTATTATTTCAACCTCTGTTCTAAAAAATGCATAAGTGTACTTTTCCCTAAAAAAGAGCATAACATTTAATGTAACATCTAAGTTTCAAATGTGTTTTTTCATATATCCTGTCATTTGATTCGCAATCTCTTGGAGTAAAAACTTAACGGAGAAAGCTAGCTAAAATGTAAAGATACAGAAAAAAATGTCTTTTTATGTAAAAACTGATTCTAATTTTTGTTTTTCTCTGATTCACTTTTAAGATAACTAACATAATTAATCCAGCTTTGGACAAGTATTTTCCTCCTGATTCTGGGGTGAAAATTATTGCTGAACCCGGCAGATACTATGTTGCATCAGCTTTTACACTAGCTGTTAACATAATTGCGAAGAAGATTGTAATAAAGGAACAGACTGGATCTGATGGTATGTAATAATAATGTTGATTTTTTATATAACTGGAAAAATAAGTTCCAGTTACAATTTCTAATTCTAAAATTAGAAATGTTATAGCTAAGAAGGCATAAAGAAATAAAAACTTCACCAAAACTGGGGAGCCAAGAAGAGAGAAAAGCAATCAGTTATATTAAAGACCGGGTATTAATATTCTCTCACTTCACTCTTTGCTACATTAGAATCAGGAAGACAGTAGGGTACAGTTGTCATTTAAAGCCCAGCACAGAGTTCTCTTATGTTTCACAATTTCTAGTTTGTAATATGGAAAGCAGTTGAATTATGTTTGCTTATGGAATTCACATTAACGAGAATATGTTAACCTTCACACTTAAAGAAACTTTTCCTTTTGCTATTATTTAGGATTTCCCCCCATCTATATCTATTCTATATTCTATATCTTCTATATAAATAAAAATGTAAATGTTCGTTTGTTCAAAATCTTAAATCTCCGAAAGTTCTTCACCGATTGCTTTGAAATTTTGACACAACGTTGCATTCGAATACGTGCGTGTTTTTACATACCTACTATTATATAGATGTCACACCTGTGACAGGTAAAAACATGCTTTTTTGAAAAACAGCGCCATCTGTTGGATGCTTTGAAATTGCCATTGAACATGCAATTCATTTTGAAACTCCCACGTGCAACATTTCCAAAGCATCCGGCATGAGAAAAGTATTGCAGAAATGCAAACTTATTGTTTGGGATGAATGCACAATGGCGCATTGAGACTGAGCCACAGCAACGCGTGGCCGGGTACAGCTAGTAACTGTATAAAAATGTTGGTATTGCTGTCCCCCTTTCCCTATAAAGGCCTCTTGTTACTGCTTAAAAAAAACTGCAAAGGGAACCAAGAAACGGCCCATCCAGATACCTTTTTCCTATCTAGCTTTTTTAGTATTTAAAATAAGTAGAGGGATGATTGGCCTTATTTGTTTTCTGACACACACACACACACACACACCATTTTTAATAATTGTGGTATTTTGCAGTTGTCCTTAATGCAGGCCTGCCATCTTTTTTTCCTGTGTGAATGGTGAAACTTTGCATACGTGAAAAAGTACAGGTAATCCTCGACTTACAGCAGTTCATTCAGTGACCATTTGAAGTTACAACGGCACTGAAAAAAGTGACATAATGGTTTTTCACCCTTATGATCCTTACACCATCTCCATGATCATGTGATCCAAATTCAGATGCTTGGCAAATAGTTCATATTTATGATGGTTGCGGTGTCCCAGGATCACGTGATCACCTTTTGAGACCTTCTGACAAAGCAAAGTCACTGGGGAAATCAGATTCACTTAACAACTGTAATACTAACTTAACAGCTGCAGTAATTCACTTAACAACTGTGGCAAGAAAGGTTGTAAAATGGGGCAAAATTCACTTAACTCTCTTGCTTAGCAACAGAAATTGTTAGTTCAGTTGTAGTCGTAATTCAAGTTCTACCTGAATGCAAAGACTAACAATATTGATTTAGTACCATACTTGATTTTTTTTTTAATAAATGAAAATATGGCAGAAAGTTCAGAATTGGAATTTCTACCTGTAATAAAAGTGTTCATTTTTTTTCTCCAAATAGATGAAGAAGAATTGAATGACAAAACTCTTATGTATTATGTTAATGATGGAGTATATGGATCATTTAATTGCATCTTGTATGATCATGCACATGTTAAGCCAGTTTTGCAAAAGGTACAGACTACATGTTTATATAACTTGTTTATAGGAATATAGCTTTAGGTAACGGGTGTTGACAGACAACTTAGTAACTCCAGATTCTGTACAGTAATGCGTCCCCTTTCTAGGAAAAGAAAATGAGAAATCACTCAGGAAAACTATAATTACTGTATACATTTCTTATTTTAGCATGATGCAGTGGAAGTAGAGCAAAGTTCAAAATCCATATTAAGCAGTTTTATTTATGTTTTGTCTTGGGAAGAGGAAAATCATAAGAGGACTTATTTTCTTCCCTCAGGGTTTTTATCCGTTGGCATAATTACCACAGAACTCAACAATGCTGTAGAACAATTTGAAAAGTTTATTGAATCAAAACCTGAAACAGTTGTTCCAAGACAACAGTCTTAGTTGCCCAAGACAACTAATTAGATATACACATCAGTAATCAACACAACATTCCCAACTAAAGTTAGCAAAGAGATTCCAAATCTAAATTAATAATCCTATAGTTAGCCAAAGTTGTGTTGTAGTTCCTTGATTCCCATAATATTTCCTAGTGTGGAAAAGACAGGTAGAAAAATAGCAGGCAAAAAGCAACAAATTCAGCTGTAGGATGGGGAAGCTTTTACAATATACCGATGGTTATGCATGCTACATGCTCTGTACACCCCCAACTAGCTTATAACCTAAAAGCATTGGGTTCTGACCAGCTTTTTTTTCTTAATCTTGCTTTGAAATCATCTTACCATTTAGAAGACATCTTGAGGAGAGAGCCTGGCTGTTCTGGGGCATTTCTTGATTATTGAGGTTAATATAATCCATCTTATTATCTGCCATGAGGACTAGAAAATGTTGTTTTCTGAGCAAGTCTGCAAAGATACTACTTTCTAGTTGAATATAAATTCTCTTTGATTTGATTATTCCTTGATTTCTGTACCTTTATCAAAGTACGCTTTCAATATATTATCTTGCATTGATCTTTATGCAAATTGATTATGTGTTTATTTTTTTCCCCAGAAATCTAAGCTGGATGAGAGAGTCTACTCTTGTAGTATATGGGGACCAACTTGTGATGGCCTTGATCGTATTGTTGAGCGTTGTGGCCTACCAGAACTTCAGGTTGGGGATTGGATGCTGTTTGAAAACATGGGAGCCTATACTGTGGCAGCTGCTTCTACCTTCAATGGATTTCAAAGGCCAACAATACACTATGTAATGTCAAGGACAGCATGGTTAGTACTCTTGTCATTTATGTTTTTCATTCTCTAGAAAGTGCAATGAGTGTCCCTTTAATTTTATTTAAATGAGCTGTGAAAAAATTGGTGAAGAGGACATAGTTTGGGTTTTCTATAAGGTATAGTGCCCTTGTTTACAACTGATTTCTCACCAGGCTTCCTCCCTCTAGCAAAATTTTATAACACACACTTTTAAAAACCCAACAATTTACAAAATAAAGCTTGCAACTGAAGGGAATCTGTGACTTGGAAGAGCTGAATGACACGGGCAGAGCAATATTTTAACTCAAGATTCACTGCTCAGTTTTTGTAGAGCAGCTACCTTTTCATTCTTTAAATAGTTGTTGAGAGTTAATTTGTATATTTAGAACTTATTATATCTTACGCTTTTTAGATTTGTGCTGAACTCTTGTTTTTCTTTCTTCCCCTCCCATGTTAGGCAGTTAATGGAACGGATAAAGAAGCAAGGTTTTCAAGCAGAAGTAGAGGACCAGGATGTCCCTTTGCCACTCTCTTGTGCCTGGGAAAGTGGAATTGAACACCATCAGGGCGCTTGTACTTCAGCAAGCATTAACGTATAGATACTGTTAGCTAATGTGCAAGTTTAGGGATGAATTTTTATAGGACTTTGGGGACCATTAACTTAATTCTTCCTAGAATTTTTAAATGTTTGGAAAGCTTAGGGTATGTGTAAATGTAACAAGATAGGTAAGTAGAAGGAGAGGTCACATTTATCTGTGTGTTCCTATGGAAACTGAATATTGTTTTATATGGATTTCTATTCATTTCTCAAGTATGCTACTAAAACTGAACTTTGGCTGTCAAGCAAGCATTTGTAGCTTGTATATTTGGCAGAATGGTCTGCATATATTATTGTGACCTGATTGTTTTTCAATAAAGTCTATCAAAATAATAGAACAGCAGTTCTTTTTTTTGTTTGTGAACTAGACTGAGTAGATGTTAAGACCCTCAGTTGTCACGCCTTTGGATTTATATAGAAAGTACTGCATGCTGACTTTAAAGTTGCATTAAGCTGAAAACTACAGTATACACAAATCAGCATCTTTTCTGGAGCTGCACTTTAAAAGTATGGGGTATGGGCCTTAAGGATCATCTTAGCAAAGCAAATCCAGAATGATTTGTACATTCCTGTTTACATTGCTTAGGAGTCCATTTCATTAAGCATAGTAGGATTTCTAAGTAAGTATGTGTCGGAATACAATCCAGCAAGAACTCATGTGTAATCCCTATATAGAAACAGATATTTTATCTTCACTATGGGTTTTGTGATTATATTTCTTTGCATTTAATATATGCTTTAGCCTCTCAGTATTGAAATTATCCATGGTTACTCATCCCATACATATTTCACTGATGCAACAACTACTAAATATCACAACTTCGTCACTCAACTTTATAATCTTATTTTTCAGTGTTTTAGAACCATGTGTGTGTAGCGGGGCTGGCCGAAAGCCTTTGCGGGAGCCTGGCCAGAGAGAGGGAAGTAGGAAGCTCGGACAGCTGCAGCCGGTTTGGGCGTGGCGGGCATGGATCGGGCGGAAGGAAAGAAAAGGAGAAGGGGAAAGGGAGGAGGGGTGGTTGTTGTTGTTGGGGAAAGACCAGGTGAAGCCGAAGAAGAGTATGGGGTTTTATGTGATTCTTTTCCTCTGAAATAGAGGGAAAGAGAAAGAGAGCGAGAAAGCGGAGTTTTATTGCTTTCTTTCACAGGGGGATATCCCGAGCGAAGGGAAGGGTGAAAGTGAGAAGAGGGAAAGCTTGGTGGGGTTTTAAATTCAGGTTTTAACTAGAAAGGAAGGGGGGGGGGATTTGGCATAGAGAGATCTGGGACTACGAGTGCCGACAGAAGAGAAGGAGAGGCTGGCCGCTACTGCTTCGGAGACCAGCGGCCATCCGAACTTTGATCATTCTCACCTGTGCAAGCTGTAGACATTGTGGGGAGCTGCCCTCACAGGGCGAGCTGTTGCTGCTGAACGCTGTCTTCGCTCGTGCTTTTCGTTGCTGCCTGGAGCCGGAAGGCCTCCTCCCCTGTTTTCCCAAGCAGCTGCTACAAGCCATTGACTTATTGTCATGACTGCTAGGGGGTTGATAAACACTGTCACACGCTGACTGCCGTGGCTAGGTGTTGGTCATCTTTGTTCCTGTAAAACCCCTTTGATGACAAGAACCTGCCACCCCTTCACTCCACGTGAGTTCCCGCTAAAAAGGACATTCTATCAACGCCTTGAGAGCGCGACTGCTAAGCGTAACTGAAGGGAGGAGGGCTAGAAGGCTCTGGGCTTTGGCAGCCTCTGAGGGGGTTACGCTACATGTGTATAAAACGAGCTATATATGTTGTATGAAATCCAAACTACTACAATTGGCTCTGTACTTGAGGAACTAATTATCCAAAACTTCCCGAACTCTATGACAATAATTTGGGGCCTAGATATTTTTTTTCTTCCCAGGGTAAAATATACACTCTGCATAATAACGGATTCTGAAATATGGTTTTCTTTTCAATCTCATGCTAACATCATAAATCTACTTAATGCCAATTTTTACGAAGTGAGTTCCCCTTTTCCTATTACAACTGGAATTGTTAAGTTATCAAGAACACTTACCCGAAATTTACATCCTTACACATATCATTTATTTTATTTTTTGCAAAACTGTATTTTATTATCTTAGAAAAGCACAGGGAATCCTAGAGATAAAAGTCTCTCATGATACAGCAGTTTCATTATAGGTCTTATTCCAAGGCCTACTCCAAGGCCTGAACATGATAACAGCAGAAAGCTTATTGTCCTCTTTCATGGTTTATGTTATGGAATCAACCTTTGGTTCAGATGTTCAGCAGCACTAATTTCTACGTTGCTTTGATATGAATAGAAAGCCTGTCTTTCAATAGGATTGTACCTCTGAAATCTGAAATAATTAATGAATTTTGACAAATAACGGGGAAAGATTTACAAAGGTCAGAAAAATGGCTTTTTTGTCTTACTTATCATTAGTTCTTAAAAATCAGAGTTCAACTTTCTAAGATGTGTTCTGATGTAACATTTAAAGGATCTCAGGTTGTTATATCTGTAAAATAGAAAATTCTTGAATACTCTGCATAGTTACGGCTAAACTACTTTTGTTGCTTTTCAAGTTACCCTAACTGTTCTGCTAGAGTAGGGATGGTTGAGCACACAAAGGTCAACATTTGCTTTCACAACTTTGATAGCTATAGAAATGCTACATTTCAAAAAATCTTGCGCTACTAGAGAAACTTGGAATTATTTACAAAGAAATGAACATTCTCCTATATACCTTTTCGCAGTTGTATTTATCTGAGAGACTCTTAACTGCAGCACCTAATTTACTAAATTTTATTTGCAATTTAACTCTCTCTCTTTCACAAGGCTATTGTAGGGTAGACAAGTTTTTCTTTCTTTCTTGTACCCGAGACATCCTTTTGTTAATTATTTATGTAAAAAAAAAATGTTAGCTAGAATAGTGATTAATTATCACAAGTGGGTGGCTTGCCTCTTCCATCTTTGGACTGTAGTGAAGCTGGCTTTCCCTAAACAAATTACCGTAGATTTTTCAAGGGATAGAGGACTAACAACCAAGAGCTTTCACTGAATTAATTAGAAGCATTTTTCTCCTGTGGACTAATGACTAATGGTCTAGCACTGATGATGTTACCTAGTTTGGGTAATGAACCTTCTGCAAGAAACCAACCAAGTTCAGAGAGCACCAAAGACCCCTCATGGATTAATGAGTTTGTACCGGTCTCTGATCTTGAGCTAATTACCATGTCTATCATTTCTGGCTAAGAAGAGACCCCAAAAGGCCTCTCCTGTTTCTAGTAATCCTCATTTGCATTATTAAAAAATGCAATTTATAGGAAATGGACAAGACAATTGGAATTGGTCTAGAAGGAGAGTCCTACTTATTTCAATTTTCAAGTTTAAAATAACAGTAACAAAACTCACGCTTTAAATGTAACACATCTTTCAACACATTAACATTATTTTTAAAATAATAATAGGAGCCTTTAAAAAAATGGCTTTTGAAAGTAATCTCAAGGGTAATATCAGTGATCATCTAACATGGGCATTAGCTACGTGGTCCAATGTGTGCAATCAGGCTGTGTTGGGCAGGGTGGAAGTTGAAGAGTGGAAACAAGTTCCTTTCCCACAGTCCTTTGATTCACATCCCCACTTTTAAAGAAACCCTTAAATCTGACAAAAGCAATCTGCTTTCTTTCAATGACATCATCATGTCGCTACAGGTAGTTCCTGTTCAATATCACTTGTTCAGCAACTGTTTGAAATCACATTGAAGTTACAATGGCCGTGAGCATGGGGAACTTACAACCTATCCTTGTAGTTGCAGCTGTCATAGATGATATTCTATAAATTCAACCCACAGAAGCCCTCACCCCAAGACCCCCACTGCCCCTGAAAACATGAGTTAGCCATGAAAGGAATAATTGGAACTGGGTATATATCATAAATACTGTGGAAAGGAAAGATGACTTCCAATCAAAATATAGTCCCGTACCTCTAGTTTCCACATTTTTGAAAAGGGAAAAATGATAACAAAAGAAGGAAAACAAATATTGGGATTTATTTAAAAGGGAGAAGAATAAAAAGAGCAACAAGATATAAAGTGATTTGCACTGCATTCTCAACTGAAATGTGATTGGCTAGCTTGTGGCATAGTATGAAATACTATGGATACACCTGGAATACTGCAACCAATTTTGATCACCATACTACAAAAAAAATGTTGAGACCTTGGAAAAAGTTCAGAGAAGAGCAACTAAGATGATCCAAGGCCTGGAGACTAAAACCTATGAAAATGGCTGCAGGACTTGGGTTTGGCTAGTCTAAAGAAAAAAAGAAATAGGGGTGACATGATAGCAGTATTCCAGTATTTGAGAGGCTGCCACAAAGAAGAGGGGGTCAAATTATTCTCCAAAGCACCAGAGGGCAGGACAAGACACAATTGTTGGAAACTGATCAAAGAGAGAAGCAACCTGGAACTAAGGAGAAAGTTCCTAACAGTGAGGATAATTAATCAATGGAACAGCTTGCCTTCAGAAATGCTGGGTGCTCCATCACTGCAGGTTTTTAAGAAGAGACTGAACAGTCACTTGTCTGAGATGGTATAGGTCAGGGGTAGGCAACCTTGGCTCTTTTATGACTCGTGGACTTCAACTCCCAGAATTCCTAAGCCAGCTTGGCTCAGCTTGGAAACCTCTCCCTTCCCCTCAGCATGGCTGGCTCAGGAATTCTGGGAGTTGAAGTCCACGAGTCATAAAAGAGCCAAGGTTGCCTACCCCCGGTATAGGTTCTCCTGCTTGAGCAGGGAGCTGGACTAGAAGACCTCCAAGGTCCCTTCCATTCTATTCTATTCTATGTTGGGTAGTTAACTTATAGTTCAGCACATTTTTGTGTTCCAGCTGATTGGGTTAATTAAACTCTGGATTAAGCATGCTGTGTGAACAATGCTCATGTGCGTAAACCTTGGGATAATAACTAATACATTTATTAACACACAAGTTCTTGTGAATCTTGTGCTCACTAGAACTATTTGGTTTGGGGTGCAAAAATCTAAATGACCACAGTGTAGCAGTGGAAAACCACTTTTTGTGTGTAGTGGTTATTTGGAAACCAGGATCCATGGACATTCCATCCACTTCATCAGTTTCTAAAAAAAAAGAGGGATGGAGTTCAAATCCAATAATTAGCCACAGATGACTAATTGGCATCTCAAAATTATTTCAGGGATTGTTCCTGGCAAGACTCACTAAGGACCCTATATTTCTTAAGCACCGCCTGCTTTGATAGCAGAGACAGGCCTTAAGTTCTAACTCATGGGTGTTCCAATTTAGAGGGTGTATCTGGAAACTGCTGCTATTACAAAATGCTGCTGACAGTTCTTTAGTTGCCATGTATTTTAAAAGCCACAGTGTGCATCAATTGCACTGAGTTCCACTTTTTCCTGGGCCTCATCTAAAGTGCTAATGGTTCTCATGAGAAATCTATAATGCTGGAAATGGTAGAAGGAAGGAGACAAGGACAACTACTTGCAGTGCTTTTTTTGTAAAAAAAAAAAAAAAAAAGGTGCCGGAACTCACACACATCATACAACCCACCTTGCCTACCCTACAAGGTTCCATCCAAAAAAGGTACCAGAACTCTGTTCTGGGCATTCTATGACAAAAAAAAGCCCTGACTACTTGTAAGAAGGATGGACTCAGTTGCAATGTTGATGGGTGCACCATTGGAAGCTCTTGAAGGACCAGGCTGGAGACAGATCCTCCTAGAGAATATGTATGCGGTTGCCAAGAGTCCACAACTTCATGACACACAATATCAATCAGATCAAAGCCCTTAAGATTGAGAGCTGGCCTAGCCTCAGACAGCTCAAGAGGAATCAAGAAAAGTCAAGCTCAGATAAAGAGATCTGATATATAAGAAGAGATCAGAAGAAAAGAGGATTCAAAAGAGATAACAGCAAAAGAAAAGAAAAATGGGGATAGTTGGAAGCAGAATGTTAAAATGTGCAGTGAGTATCATTATAAAGTGTTTCTTCACAAAGTGGCTGACACGGTATGCATGGCCAATTATAATCACTAATTTCACATCAGGGCAAACTGGCTAATGCTCCTAAACAATTTATATCTTTGACACAGCAATTTTCTGATTCATCCTATCTCCCTTTTTCAGCAAAATGCCCTGCCCGTGCCAAGGCCCAGGTATAACTTGGCCATCAAGACAGAGATAGATTTTGAAACTTGATATATAAACCCTTTTCTTTGACCTTTAGTTTTATTTTCATGCAGAATCATCTTCTCTTTTCCAAACCATCCTTATATAGGATCCACCCATTCCAAGTATTCCTCACTATCTTACAAAATTATATCCAACTGAAAATAACATAAAAATCAAGAACTACACTGCTGGTAATTATTTTGTTTTCCTTTTTTACTACTCCCTTCTTTCTCTGGCTGTCTTAAAACATCCTTAGTCTGACCTAATGTTGTTTGTATTCCTCCTGTCCAATCCAGTTTCCCCATTCTTCACTTTCTATTATTTTTCCTATTGGATGTTCCCTAGCCCCGACTTTCTCATGGTTCCTTTCACTTATGAGCAATTCTCTCGCTCAAATAGCTCATTAAATGACTACATAAACTAAACAAACCTTAGCATAACATATTGTACTAACACACCCCATTTACTCAGCTTATTGTTTAGGTTTATCATGTGACACTCATTGGATTAACTAAGCCATGGTTAATATGATTTAAATAAGCAATCCACTATTCTGATTCCACCTTGGGATAAATTCTTCCTGGCGGAATTGGAAATAAACAAGCTGATATGCATCTAATAGGAGGAACAGCTATTTGTGATGAATGTCTCAGTAACCATAAAGATCTTGCCTTTAAAAAAAACATTTGAAAACAATAACAATAAACTGCAGTAGCCCAATTGGGGTTGTTATCCTGCTTCATCCCCCAATATACCAACAGTGAAGGGTTTGAGAAGTGAAAGAAAGGAGATGCTCTGTTTTTGGAAAGCCAGTCTAGGAATTCATCTTTGTATGACTGTAGGAGGGGATAATTATTCTTTCCTAGTTTAGGCAGTGAAACATCTGTAAGAAAACAATCAAGGTCAGAGAGCACCAAGGACCCCTCATTTCAACTCTACAAATATTATGCTACAAATATTCTCCTTTACTGGAGATACTGGTAGTTATGGATGGTCTTCTAATGAAAGTGAATATACGTGTCCCAGGATAATGTTGCAGGATCCAATCTGGGTTGGCCAGCAGGATCAGAGGTTTAGTCGTCCAAGCTTTTGGACTTATGTTGGAGCCCATCCTCAGGGAACTACTCTCTAGCAGAGTGTGACAATCTTACTCCCTATGATTGACTAGGGGAGGGATATTTAGCCCAAATAAACCATTTAAGTATGTTGTAGAAATGCAATCATCGAGATATCCTCATATCTCCTCCAGGCTACCCATAAGTCTTCTCTGGATCATCTCTACTCCCTCCTCCCACCCACCATTTCCCCATTGCCAGAAGTCCTCTCCTACTAGGCATTGTCAACAGAGTGTCTTTTGTTCTCCATTTTGAAGGTGCCCAAGAAGATTACATAGAGGAGAGCTGACCTCCAGATGTCCACCTTTATTTACAAAGAAGGTCTCCAGGTCCAGATGGCAGGAAGCACTTTCATATTTGAAAAAAAAATCACAGGACAATGACTAACTCAATGGAACATTTCATGGGGATGGAGAGAAAGATCTTCAAACCAAGGAAGCCTTTAAAAGAAGAAGATGAAGGGAAGGAAAAGTAGGACAAGTTATCTGGCCATAGCAAAGCCTGAGTGACTGCGCTGTTTACTCTAGGCTTTGTTTCAAGAATTCTGAATGCTGAATTATTTAAAAGTTCAGTAGGCCAGAGACAGCTTTGTTCTGCAACTGTTATGTCTGAGTAATGATAGAGAGGACCCGGTTTGCTCAGAAACTGATGTGTTTCCAAGGGCATTTAAATACCCCATTCAGTTAAACCCTGCTTCTATGATATAAGAAGAAGCTTACAAAGAAGAAAAGTAACAAAATGCATGTGTCTCTGTGTATGTGTGTGCGTGCTTGTATATCTAAATGTGCTTGTATACATATATACATATATCAAATGAGTAAAAGAATTGCAATGCTGGTCACATAGAAAGAAGAACTGATGGCAGGTGCACCAAGGCAGTCGTAGAATGGACCCTACTTGATAAAAAGCGTCCACAAAGGAAACCTAAAACAAGATGGAGCGACGACATCAGCAAGTATTGTGGGCCCAACTGGCAAAAGAAAGCTCCGGACCGTATTAGTCAGAAACAGGTGGAAGGGGCTTTCATCCTGCAGTGGCTAGACAGTGGCTAGAATGATGATGATGATAATGATATGATGATATATACACAGTACACACCTATAGATCTACATAAACACAGATATATATATATATATGTATGTGTGTGTGTGTGTGTGTGTGTGTATAGTATGTGTATAAGTATACGTATGGCTCTTAAAATTATGATTTCATTCAACACTGAAAACAAGGGAATGAATACTGTAAAACTGCAAAGTCATAGCACAGCAGCCATTCTTTTTTCTAGAGAAAAAGATGTTTCTAAGATCTCAAAAGGTATAACAGGAAGACCAAGACTGTTTATCGAAGAAAGGAAGGGATACTAAATGGGAGTGCTCTTCCAGGGAAGGCATGTTTTCCATGACTATCCAGACAATTTCAGTTCATTTTAGGATTACCTCAGAACTGAGCATCTCAAAGAACATGGACTAATTTTTTACAGAGCAGCCAATCCTAAAATATCTTAGTCTTGAAACTGTATTAGGTTGGAAAAAGAAACTCAGTCCCTTGGATTGTCTTTGGAAATACAAGGGAAATCAATGCTGCTAAAATTTATCCCTCCCTCTTTCCCTTCCTGTATAAACTTTCCTTGAAATTTCAACTTGGAAAATATTGAAAGGTATGATTCTATTTTTCAGAAAATGATAACAACAGTATTATGTTCAGGTTGGTCCTTAATTTTATTACAGGAGCAACATTAACCACTCTTTAAATGTCACACTTCTCAGGGTCTGTGAAGAAAACTTGTTAAGTCAACTTAATAAAATTTTAGGACAGAAAAAAATATGTAAAAAAAACAACTTCCCGGAAAGGTAGCTTTGCTGCGTTTAGTTTATCTGTCACAAGGTGGTAGTATTTCCTTATAATATTATTTTGTGACTGATAGAAATGAGTACTATAAGAGTTTTGGTATGGAAGTTTAGTATGGTTGTTTTCGGTGTCTTGCATGGTAAATTAAAACAGCCTTCCCTAAATAGGTGCTTTTCAGATTGAATAGTTATTCTTATAATTCTTACCAGCATGGCTAAAGGTGGAAAAATAACTTGAGTTCATCAAGTCTTTAATAAAGGATGGGAAGACCAAAGTTTCCCAGGACATGCTCCAACAAAATAAAAATAATAGTTAAAGAAAAGGACAAATCCAAATACAGGTAATCCTCAAGTTATGACTGTAATTGAACCTAGCAATTGCGGTCATAATTCATGATGGTTATAAAGCAGGTCACCACATCATTAAGCGAACGCAGCAGTTGTTAAGCATATGCCACAGTCTTTAAGCAAATACTTTGTTTGCAACAGGAGTTGTTTTTTTTTGCCAGAAACCAGAAGTAAACACCGGTTTCTGGCAAAACAAGTGTAAATCATAGTCACATGACCGTGAGGCACCGCAAATGGCCATAAATGCAGGCTGGTTCCTAAGCACCAAAAATGCAGTCATGTGACCCTGGGTGTCAACATCAGAACTTCAAAAGAGGATTGTAAGTAGCTTTTGGGTGGTCCGTTATAACTTTGAATGGTCGCTAAGCAACCAATCATAAATTGAGGACTACCTGTGCCCAAAGCAATGACAAAGACTAGCAATGTAGGATTTTTCTTACAGCATAGCACATCTCTAGCTAAACTAGCTCACTATTATATGATTCAGTGAAGCCTCCTAGAGACTTGACTCCACAGGAG
Source organism: Protobothrops mucrosquamatus (assembly GCF_001527695.2). Classification (NCBI taxonomy): domain Eukaryota; kingdom Metazoa; phylum Chordata; class Lepidosauria; order Squamata; family Viperidae; genus Protobothrops; species Protobothrops mucrosquamatus. The sequence continues at coordinate 62,057 of NW_015387958.1, read as the reverse complement.
TACAAGCATATCACCTGTCTGTAGCTCCCTGTTGGCAACCTACAACTGTTCTTCCATCTCTTTCCCAGTTAACAGGAAAGCATCAACTATACAGGTGCAATTCATGCAGTGTGCTAATTCAGGAAGCCCACTGACTGCAAGTGGATATATTCCCATCTTACCCCCCTCACATTGGACCCTTTACCCCGTCTGGAACCTTGCTTGATGCTAAATTGTGAAGCATCATGGAGCAGTAGCCATTGCTAGTTTCCAGGAACCTAGACTGCGAAACCAGGTAATAGCAACTGAAGGCATATTGGGATTATTATAATATCTACTGCACTCCTGACAAGGCTGCCCTTAAGTGCTGCTTGCGGAGTTCTTGGTGCTCTCTGAGTTTGGTTGTTTGCTTGATGACATTTTATTATTCGATTAGGCAAAATTATAATCACTTGTTTAAACAGGGGTGGCGATTTTTGAGGTGGAAATAGCACTTATTTGCAGGAAGATGAAGCACAAAGCCTGGTCTCTGTGGATGATGATCATCACACTGACATCAGGATCACCGATACATTCTGTGCAGGCAGAGCCTTCTTCTGCCTCAGTAAACAGATTATTTACAAGATCTTGGATCCCCCAAAGCAGATGCTGCCTTACCGTGCTATTGAAAGATAGAGCAGCAGAAGGTAAGGCTCTGAAGCTCATTTGAAAATGAAAGATTGCGGGGAGCAAAGGGAAAGTAAATCACATGGTCTCACCGATCCTGTGTCCATCGTTCCAGATTATTTGGATCCTGAAACAATATTTAGTTTATTTATTAGATTTTTTTTTATCCTGCCTTTATTGCTTTATAAGTAGTGCAAGATGGCAAACATGCATAATACTCCTTCCTTTTCCTCTTTTCCCCACAACAGCAACAACAAGCCTGTGAGGTAGGTTGAGGTGAGAGAGAGTGACTGGCCCAAAGTCACTCAGCCAGCTTTCATGCCTAAAACAGGACTAGAACTCAGACTCTCCTGGTTTCTAGGCAGCACTTTAACCACTACACTAACTGGTTCTGTGTGTGCGCACGCATGTGTGTATAAGGCATAGGACATCCATAGATTCCCGTTAGCAAGGGTGAATTCTGACATTCATTTTCTTTCACAGCAAGCAATGTAGCTCCTCCTGAAAACTCATAGGGACCTAATGATTGAAACCGAATGTTCAGTTCACTGCATATGATGTGGTAAAATAGTAACATAACACTTGTACATGAAAGACAACTGTGAGTTTCTAGTTTTCAGTCTAGACCCAGGCCTATCCCATAGTGAGAGCCATAGAAACATTTCAAAAACACTGAGAAAGAGAATACAATTCTCAATGTATCATTTTAATGATAATGCTGTTGGCCTACTGCCCACTTAAGAGTGGTTTTATTCGTCTGCAAAATTTTAATTCTGTGGTAAAGATTTTTGTTGTTGTTGTTCAATCTTGTCTGATTCTCGGAGACTGCCTGGACATGTCCTTGCAATTTTGGGGGCAAGGTTTTTCAGAAGTGGTTTGCCATTGCTTCCTTCCTAGGGCTGAGAGAAAGGGACTGGCTCCAAGGTCAACAACTCAGTTTTCGCCCAAGGCCAGACTAGAACTCATTGTCTCCCAGTTTATAGCCTGGTGCCTTAACTACCACACCAAACTGGGTCTTGGTGAAGAAATTACATTCTTGCAAAAATGCCATTGATGTAATACACTTGTGTGGAAATCCAGTCGATAAGCAACATACCATCCTATATTTGGTAAAAGGTAAAAGATGTTTGCTGTGAGTTCTTAATGTTAAAAATGCAAACGAAACCAACAATAAAAAAATAAATAAAAATTTTAAAACACCAGTCAACTGCATTTTTCTGCGAGAATTGCCCTTAGTTTCTCGAGACAGCTTTGCTATGCCCAGGAGAACATTGAGAAGACCACATTTTGTTTTGTCTACATCACATGCAATGGATAATTCTCAGAGATTTATATTTAGCTTGTTATTATTATTACAGCTTTAAAGATGGACATAAATCACTGTGCAAGATGGATAAATCAACTAAAATTATTCACTTGCTCCTATTTTTATTTGGAGAATGGAAGGCAAGTGATTCAAATATGACCAAAACGTTTGAGGAAAGGGGCCTGAAATAGGTGGGGTGGAAGATGGGCTACCAGGCTGAAAAATCCAGATGGCAGCAAAGAGATACAGATTTTTTTTAGATTATTTTTCAGCCTTTATTATTTTTATAAATAACTGCTTGCCACTTGCACAAATGGAACTGCGCATGATCTACCTATTATCTACCTCTGTCTATCTTCATCCATCCATCTCTATCTCATGTTCTGCCTGTACCGTATATTTATCTAAGACTAATTATGCTTGCATAGCACTATTACCCATGATCAACATAAGCATAATATTCCAAATTAATTTAATTTCCTAGTATTTTATGATATAGCATTTCCTAACTGCAAAACTCTGGTAGATCACCAGATGTCATCCAGTAGATGCAGAAAAGTCTATTACTATTTATTATTCATTGGGATGTTTACATTCTTGATATGATATGTGTAGGGGATAACCAAGCTGAGGCCAAGGGAGGGGTCAAACATGTCATCAGTCATGAGTCCCTTCGTGCTCACAAGAGATCTAAGTCCAGCCCACTATGAATTCCTTATTTACCGCCAAATTGCTTTAACCGTTAGTAGTTCAGATTCTTGTAGAGTGCTTAAGCTTGCAATAAATCTTTATACTCATTTGAACTGCCTGAATCTCCTGATTTCCCTGATGCTTGACATTATGCCTGTATAAATTAGCCACACAATCTGAGTTTACACGTTTTACTAACTTGTGATTGACTAACTGTGGCTCAGTGTCCTGCCAACATTGCAACTGGCTTAGAAAACATACTGTATGTTTTAACCGTGGTCGGCTTCACCACCATTGAAACAAAAGCTGGGTCCTTGACTCACCTTCGTTATAATCTGAACAAATTTCAACATCTGCATTTCTAATGAAGGCAGCATGTTTTCTCTCTCATTAGATTCAACCTCATAAATATTAACTTAGAAGAACTGCTGTAGCATAATAAGCCAAAATAATTACTGAATAGGCTCCTAACTGGAGGAATAATATAAACGATACACTAGATATTTCGTATTTTAAAGAGAGGTAATAAAATTTACAATCCATGTTCTCCAGCCATAAAAAGATTGAACGAAGGGGGCAGGGGGAATAGGAAATTATCATTGACTTACTCATTTTGCCAATCCCAAATATCTCTAAAGCCTCTTCTCTGCAGACAGAGCAAGAGCTCTTTTCATACCAGCCGGGTCCATTACATTATTACTGCATCATCTAACAGATTAACAGAGTTGGAACGGACCTTGGAGGCCTTCTAGTCCAACCCCCTGCTCATGCAGGAGACCCTATACTGGCTGTCCCCCAACTCCTGAGCTGTGGACCACTACCAGGCCTTGAGCCTTTTGGAACCGGGCCCTGGAAATGATAGGTGAGCTTGTCCATACACACATGCATTCCCACTCATGCGAGCAGTGGGTGAATGTGTGCGTGTGCACTCCATTTGCACGAGCGGCAGGCACATGTGCCCCCGCTCATGCAAATGGAGGTGTGTGTATGCGTGTGCTTGCCCGACGCATGCATGGAACCATTCCCTCTCCACCCCCGCCAGTCCACAAAGCCAAAAAGGATGGGGAACTCTGCCCTATACCATTTCAAACAAGTGGTTGTCCAATCTCGTCTTTAAAACTTCCAGTGTTGGGGCATTCATAACTTCTGGAGGCAGGTTGTTCCACTGATTAATTGTCAGGAAATTTCTTCTACGTTGTAGGTTGGTTCTCTCCTTGATTAATTTCCATCCATTGCTTCTTGTCCTGCCTTCGGGTGCTTTGGAGAATAGTTCGACCCTGCATCTGCATACAATAAAATATGTCTATTTACTAGCTTAGGAGAATGGCTTTTTTTTTTGCTTTGCTTGAATGGGAAGCTGGCTGCTGCAAATGTATCAGCTTCTACAGTAGTGTTGTTATTATTTCTAAGAATGCCTCTGGCTTCCACGCTGGCCTCTAAGTAGAACAAGGGCTGGATATGATTGATCCCAGGTATGAGACCTTTGTTCAATAAGACCTTGGCAATAAGATTGGTGAAACAGGCACATTTCTCTTGTCTGACAGTTGCTTAGAATCACAGTGATTTCTACTGGGTAGAAGCATGAAAGTCATGACTCCAGCAGGCTGCTGTGATACTTTTGTTAGATCCCTTCAGAGACAAAATTTGTTATCTTTGTCCTGAGTTTTATTTTGTCAGATTTATACTTGTCACATTTGCCAGGTTCTAGCCATCTACTGAAGTTGGTGATCAGAAGGACCATATTATGGTGACTCCGCTCGGTAGTGGAATCTGCCACTGGAGCGGGAGGTGTGGAGGTAAGAGATTGGCTAGTTTGAAATCCCTGCAGGGGAGGAAACAACAGAGACTTGACCTCTCCTAAAGTCCCTGGAGCCCCTTATCTGGTTGCTTCTGAGAGAATGCAGTCAGTCTGACGAGATTCTTTTAAACAGGCAAGTAGCTATAAAGAAACTGATCAGCTCACTGTGTCGTTCTGGTTCTTTGCGCCTGACAGCTCCTACCTTATTGGACAACTCCAGTTGGTGGGGATGCAAGAAACACTGGAGCTGGTGGGTATTCTAGCACGTGGTGTCTTGTGGCTTGGCTCTGTCAATGCTTCTTTTTAATGTCAGTATGAACTCACCACAAGAAGAGTTCAGGTGATCATTTGACATGAGCTATCACTAGTAAGCTGATGTCACTCAATCGTACATCATCCAGGCCTAGCTGGTGATGCTATCCTAACACAATGTCTGGAGGCGCTGAGGTTCTGGGTGGACAAGAACATTCCAGAGACCCCATTGTGCCAAATCTCTGAGGTAAACCAGGTGAAGAACACCACAGGGATGCTACTTTATTGTGTAGGGCAGCGGTTCTCAACCTATGGGTCGTGACCCCATTTGGGGTCGATCGACCATTTCATGGGGGTCGCCAAGCAAGGCTGTCCGCAATTTTTTTTCCCTTTTCTGGCGGGTGCCTTACCTCCCTTGGGCTGGGCCAGCTGGTGGTCGGCCAGCTCCGTCTCTGCCGCTTGCCAGCTATGCCTCGGCCGGCGCAGGGGGCGAAACCACGCATGCGCAGCGCTCCCGGGAAGGGAAAGTCCTCAACTTACGACCGGTTGGGTAGTCCTCGACTTATGACCAGTTTGGTCCTCGACTTATGACCGGTTTAGTCCTCGACTTACGACCAGTTTAGTCCTCGACTTACAACCGGTTGGGGGTCGCGGCATTAAAAAGGTTGAGAACCACTGGTGTAGGGTATATTAACAGAATCTTGAAAGCTTAAAAAGTTCCCTTTTAAAAGGCAAGAAAAGAAAGGTAGAGCTTTTCTTTCTCGTGCTTAAAGATTTCCTAGGGGTGAGTCACAATTTTACTTTTCCCACTTCCTTCTCAAGGCCAGAGCTAAAGTTCTCCTCATATTGTGGATTCTGGATGGGTTGTTCTTCCCATAAAGAATTTGGTGGCTCTCCTGGATTAGTGACTTTTCTAGACAAGAAAGCCTTGGCATCAGTGCCTCACGCTCTTATCACCAAAGGCCAGCATTATAGTAACTCTCTTTAAAAGGAGTTTGAAAATGATTCAGAATTTTCAGTGGGTATAGAGTGGGCATTTTGTGAAATTACCTATGCCATGTTCTTGTGAGGCTGAGGGTTGTGGGGTTTTTTTGTTTTGTTTTAAATCCATCTGGATTCAAATTATGCAGTCAGTAGTTTTAGACTCCAGGCAGTGTATCTCACTATGTATCCTAGCTCCCATTTTGGATGACCATCAGGTTCCACTTAAGGTCAGCCAGCCGTAATGTCCTGGGGTTCTTCTAGACTCTAGAGTTTTTCACAACTGAGATCGGATGTCTGTCTTAGCCACAGAATACATCTTATTATGGCCAACAAATTGCCCTGAATGAATTCATGTTGGTGTGGACACATTAAGTAAGGGAGAACAAGTTTGTGGCCTTGAGTTACCCCATGGACACCCTATTTCAAAGGGTGTTTGGTCAATTTTAATGATACTGCCCTTTTTATTGGAAATAATTATTGAATCACATCATTTGCTGCTCTAACATACGTATTGATAATGGTTTTAATGTTTTAAATAGCCTCATTGTTTATCCAGAATATTACCGTTGGATGATTTAGAAATACAATCTGCTAACATTTTACATTTATAGGAAGCCCTCATTTTCTACAAAGTACATTGGAAGTTTGGTTGTTTCCAAACACTGGGCCTTCTGGACTAGTCTGCATCAGGATGACCAATCTAGCTATGACTGTAGGTACTCTCATCCTTGATGGTTTGCAGCTGAATGTGTTACTCACCTCAATTGCAAGGCAGGATTTTTTTCCTGGTGTGTTTTTTAGTACGGCTCGTACATATGCAAGTTCCTCATATCATAATCACTGATTATGAGTGTACAAGAGTGCAGTGGTGTACTTGGCTGTAATGTATGCACTGACGTCTTCCATTACTGAAGTGTTTTGCAAAAATAGTGCCTACATAGTTTGATAGCTGGGAAAAATGCAAGGCATGAAGAAAAGGATTCCAATCCACTGACTTTCTGTCTTCATTTTTTCCCCCACCAAATACATTCTTAATAGACAGATAAGAATTTAATAATCCACAATGTTCAGGGAATTTAACAGAAAAGAGGAGCTGGTGGAAAGGGTAGACACAAAGTCTTAAAGGGCTATTGAGATGTAGTGATCGTGGCTTTGGTTGAGATCTTAAAGCCGAGCAGATTAATTTTCCATGCACTTATTAGCTTTCCATGAAAACATATTAGGTTGAGGATTTATTTATGTTTCTTGGCTAAGCCATCCCTATCAATACATAGCATTGTATTTTACCTGTCAAACTTTGAGCTTAGTTCCAGTCTCAAAACAATTAATAGGCAATATTCATTTTTTATTGTTTTTTTTAAATATCCAGGGTGGCAGCATACCAGTTAGGTGCCATTCCATCTGATTTAATACCTAATGACTACATAGACACACAGTCCTGACCTATGACAATACAGGATATGATAACATACTATTTCAAATATATGAACAGCTTTAGACGGGTATCGGATCCAAGGTGCAAGAATCCAGATGACCATTAGATGGCCTTCTGCAGTCACAACATAAGCCTAAGACTGAAAATCAGGCTTGTCAGATGCTATATTTTTTCTGCTCTATGGAGAGTTGGTCTCTGACAGAAGGCCACCTGAAGAGACTAGAAGCATTTGAAATGTGGATTTACAGATGGCTGTTACATATAAGCTGGGTTGACAAGATCAGAAATGAGGAGGTGATAAACCACCTGGGAAAGCCAAGGAAAATCATCAAAACAATTAAAAAACGAAAATTAGAATATTTTGGACATGTGATGCGACACCCAGAAAAATACGGCATACTCCATTTAATCCTCCGGGGAAAGATTGAAGGCAAACGAGGTCCAGGCAGAAGAACATCGTGGCTTCAAAATCTAAGGGAATGGTTTGGACAAAACTCAGCAGCACTTTTTCGTGTGGCTGCTGATAAAAACAGGATCGCCAACGTCCGATAACAGATATGGCACAAGAAGAAGAATTAGATGGCCACAAATAGTTTGTCTTCTACCTCTTTACTGCCATCTAGATTTTTGCATTCCAGACCTGAAGGCTCTAACTTTGGAATCTGAAGTGATGTGACATTTCACAGCAGAAACCTTTTCATTTTCCAAGTGACAAAAGAGATAAATTCTGAAAATGCTTGGGTGGCTATAATCCTGCGACATCTGGTAGACTCAAAGGGAGATTAGTGTGCATCAGAATTCCTCCTTTGAAGGTATAAACCAGGCTCCAACCTTAGGAAGAGAAATAAAATTCTATTCTTTAACTCCCAATGCTTCTTTTCCGAGTTCAGATACCTATTATATTGGAAAAGCCCAAATCAAGGCCGTACATCCAACAGGTCTGAAGAAGTTTGCATCCAAACTCACCAAAGAGTTGGGGAAGTCTTTACATCAGATTCAGAAATATCTCCATCTAAACTTCCAGTTTATCACTTATTTTGACAAGGTATTAAAGTGCATCACAAAACTCAGTTTGGAGGATCACCTAGATTCAGTTTCGGTTCAACTTTGGTTACTTTAATCTAATCCTGAACTGTTATTGGTATTTGACAAGGAGGAAACAGTCTTTCTACACGATCTGGATCTCTTAGCATTTTTTGATGTGATGACCCATAATCTCTGAATTATATGGCCACCATGAGGGTTGTGGTGGTACTGTTTTGAGGTGGGGCTTGCTGAACCTGAAGGCTAGATCTCTGAAAATGTTATTGGGAGGCTACTGCTTCAGTTTGTGATCTTCATATTATGTGTTGTATTTTGTGAATGAGAGAACGGGAGTGGGAGAGGGAGCGAGAGAGGAAGAGATAATCCATATTATGCTTTCAACATCTATATAAGCATACAGTATTGAGTGAAATCAATAGACAGGTTCTATTAAGCTGTCTTTGTTCTATCAAAGACAGTGGATTAGAATCTAAAACTCAGATGAGCAGATTCTTAACCTAAATGTTTGGGAATATGTTTATTTCTAGAATAGTTACATCACCTGTTGTGGGTAGCACTGTGGTCTTCTCCTTGGTGCTCAGGTGGCGCTTAAGGCTTTTTATCAACACCTTTTCCCATATCCCAGAGAAAATCATTGTGTTCTGAGTAGCATCATCTGTATTAAATTACTCCAATGTGCTCTAATTGAAGATGCCTTTGAAATATGCAGAGAATCTAAGATTGGTTCCTATAATATCACCAGAAAATTTACTACTATTGATTGTAAAGGGCATAAAATATCTTTTTTTCTATTTTAACTGGCTTTCATTTTCTGGATCCAGTTCAAAATGATAGCAGTACCAGTACATTATTAAAGCTTTCATTGATTTTTCTTGTTCATTCAATTTTACTGATGGCTAAGTGATGTGTTAAGTACCTTTTGAATTTTTGGTTAGCTATTTGCTTGATCTGTGAATTGAAAAAAAAACAACACCTGCACTATAAGGGAGATATTTGTCTGCTTTACACTTAATAATAATAACCTTCTCATTTATTCTCTATTCCACAGACTAGCATCACCAGTCAGAATGGGAAGGAATCCAAAGATAGGCAGCTGTACTTCCATTTATCTGGAGGACCTACCATGGTTGAGTCTTCGTGTCTGTAAGCAATACATAACAAAGCAATGACGTGTGCTTTGCACACAGGTCCTTTAATTTTTCCAGAGATAATTTTTATGTGTTGTGAAGCAACTTTCATATGTGTTGTAGATTCTTGCATCTCTTACAATTTGAAACGTTATATACTTAAGGTTTCCCCCCCCTCAGGGACTGGAATTGGGCAAAGTTTTTATTGCTTAGAGCCCTGCGGAGGGATTTCCACAATCCAGATCTACTAGAATGAAAATCCGTAGTTCACAGAACAATAGGATGAGGTTGCCCTTTGCCACGTGCATATTTAACCACCATTACACACCTCATCAAATTCCTTTACTTAATTATTTCAGGCAAAGTTCTGCACTTTTAAAAAATATGCCATAATTTTTCTAGGAATCAAACATATTTGCTATTAGTGATTGCCTTCCAAGCATGATTTGGTCTGAACACCAACGGAAGGCCCATGTGAAATAAGGATGTGCCAGAAACAGACACTGCAAATATTCCAGGAATGATACTTTATTGTTGTAGGTATAATAATAGAAATTTGAAAACTTGCCAGGACTTCCCTCTGCTCCATTCCCCCCTTATACCAGGCAAAATCAAGGTAATGTTATTTTGAGTCTCTCATGCCTTCTTCTTTCCCAGGACTGATTTTTCTTTTAATTTCCCGTATCTTTCCCTGCATATTCTTCAGAGTTATCTTTGCACTCCTCTATAGTGGATTTATGGAATATGCTACTCCCAGAGCTGCTTCTAATCTTTGAATGTTCACTGTATTATGATAGTCCCTTAAAACAATTTTATTACAGTGGTATTCAGTTTGTACAGTCACTGTGTACTGGCATCTGATTTAATAATATTGATTAGTACAGATGATTATTTATGGAGATTCTGTTACTATTTGTTTCTTTGTTGTATATTGTCCATCTTTGTTTTAATGAACACGGCAAGAAATTGAATGAATGAATGTTTGAACGAGTGAGTGATATTATGTCCATTATTTGCACTGCACCTTTGTCCAATACTGAATATACATCTTCTCTAGGATACAATACAATGGGACAGATAATTCCCCCAGTTGTTAGGTGGCCATTTCTTCTCTAGTGACGGTTGCTATCAGTCTGTCTGTCTGTCTGTCTATCATCCATCTATCATCTCTCTCTGTCTCGAAACCAGCTTTATTTTGTAATTCTTCATTTTAAATTTTTTGCAGATTTTGAAATATTTAGAAGCATGTTAAAAACTCTTTATGTTCAACCCTTTAAGGCCCAGCATCTAATATGTATCACAGTGTCTCCTATAGGTCAGTGGCCAGTATAACATTTAAATTACATGTTTCATAAACTCACAGCTGACCTCAAAGACATGCATTCAAGTATGGTTGCAAAACACAAGGACTTACATAAATGTGCCTGTACATGCACATACACGCACGCACACTTCTGTGATTCTAAGTGCTAATTCTTCAGAAAATACTGCTTTTGGCAGACAGCAGAAAGATGTCTCTTTATGGGAAGGAAGGGGGAGCACCAGTTTTTCTTCCCTTTCCAGCCTCTTCTTTCCAGAACAGATTTTGGAACTATGGAACTGAATGACTGAAGTAATGAAAGGTTCAACACGTGAAAAAGTTTACTCAATCTAAATCTTCTGCAGATGAATGAAGCCTCTTTCATCGATGCAAGCTTTGGCTGAATCCCATTCAACTACTGTAGGTTAAGATGATGGAATTTCAGCATGCTGTATACACTACACAAAACTCAAAGTTTGAATTTGCTTATAGAAATGCAGCATGGAAATGACTTCAACAGCCAATAAATAACCCATTTCAGCTGATGCGGCCTAATGCAGGCACAAGTTTAAACAGGTTTACCTGGAAGAAAGCTCATGCATTTTTACATCACTCTGGGCTGACCTTGATCTCCATTTTGTTTTCTTGGCAATGCTATGGAAACAGTTCTTGTTCTTCTACCAGCATGTTATGCTGCATTGAAAATTTGACTTTTTTTAAAAAAAATCCAACTTTATTATTTTTAAAAATAACAATGCGATGAACATACCTAATACTCCTCCCTCCTATCTTCCCCATAACAACTCTGTGAGGTGGGTTGAGCTGAGAGGGACAGGCCCAAAGTCACCCAGCTGGCTTTCGTGCCTCATGGAAAATCAAGCTGGAAGAAGGGAATGGCAAATCGCTTCCATGTTAAACTGCCAGCATAAAATACACCAAAGTGTCCATTTAGTCACCAGCAGTTGAACTCCACCCAATAAAAACGTTGTCTTTATTTTTAAAAGAATTGTAACCCTTGGACCACAGCCGTAACCCTTTTCAGGCTGAATGAAAGAAGGGCATTTTTAGGGATGAGATATGGATTTTCAAAAGTTGGCTTTACTATCCTTGTGCTGTTCATTCTCACTTGGCAGGTTTTACTGTCCACCTATAGTCCAGAGCTCCATTGCCAGTACTATCTTTTGCCTTAATCCAATTCCTATAACAAAGATATGTCAGGATATGTAATCTTGTTTTATATATAAAAAAATCTATTTCAAAAAAAAACAAAAACAAAACCAGAACCTCTAACTATATTTCTGAATAAAAATAATATTGCTGAGCTAAGCTGATATTCAATTAAAATTTAAAATCTGCGGAAGAATGGAGTAATATTCACTCATGTGCAATTTGTGTGAACGCTCTTTTCAAACTGACTCTTGAAAGCATCCAATAATTAAAAGATAACACAGATCAACAAGAAAATTCACCTTTATTTCAATCAGCATTTCTTGGCATTAGGCAGATATTAAATAACACTGGAATGCACAAGACTATTAACAGAGATGGACAGCCACAAATTGGTAGGAGGATCATAGTAAAAGCTTGTCAAATTACCTCACCTCACTCAAAAGCCTGTTGAAGTGTGATAGCCATTGTGAGTGGCCTGTCACTGTGAAACACGGAAGCAGAATGATTCCTCTTTAGTCTTCATTAAACACAGTAAATGCTTGAACAATCCACAGTAAAAATGGACGAAGTGTTGCAACCAGTAATTAAAACAGTGATATACCCACAAACAGCTAATCATGCAGTGCCTTAATGGCAACTTGACTATGTATAAATATCATAATCCTTTTCTTAAAAAAATAATAATCATGGACAACTAAAAGAAATGAAGGATGAGGTCTACTTTATATATTAAATATGACCTAAATATTAATTTTTACTTCAAAATGTAAAATATGTGTGTATATATATATATATATATATATATATATATATATATATATATATATATATATATATAAAATACACACAGATATACACACACAACTTATGTATATGTATGTTTTAAATGTGTATATCTATTTTGTTTTTTAAAAACAGCATGATTCCAGTTTTCTTCCCAATGAGAACTGCTTGCAAGCACAAGCAATTTTCCTCATCGAGAAGGAAACTGGAGACATGCCATTTTTAAAAAACAAAATCTGCTTAATTTATTCCACATTCCATAGTGATTTTCTGGGATATAAACTGTCTTTTGCTGCTGGCACAGCAGATGAAAATTACATACAGTATCTTTTTGGAGTTACCAAAGTCATCCATTTAGATTAACCGAGAGGAATACCATTCTCCCTCTTTTAACTTGCATGTAAACATACCCTTCGGTTACACTCAATGTGTAGAGGGAGTCCTAACAATAATGCGGAGTGAAAAAGAGAATTAGGATACTGGAAAGAGAAGTCGTATCGCAGCTGATGAGAAGAGTGAGGCTCTTTTTTTTTTTTCCACTTGGATACAGAGACAATCCAGCCACAAAGTTTCATCCACTAACCAATGAGGAATGGTTGAAGGCATCCATTTACGAGCAAAGCTTGAACAAGCCAGTAATTTTCTTTGCAAACTGTCCAGAGTTTCATTAAAACTGACTTGCACTGCTTGGATCACACTGTAACAACCGGACAATCGAAGGATCACTCTTGGCACCTTTTATAAACTCTTCGAGAGATAATTTACCTTGAAAGGAACAGAGAGAGAAAATTATACATCTGATCTGCCACATAGAGAACATAAAGAGCCGTCTGCTCATTTCCAGCTGGTGTAAAAAGAACTGTACATGAGATTTGATAGACTGCCAAAAAGATACCCCCCCCTCGTTCCAAAGAACCAAAATGCTGTTTTTTGGAGGGTTGGCTGAGGAAACTCTGATATAATGTAGACTTCCGAAATACAATCAGAATAAGAACCAGACAAAATTCTCACATCCTGTTACAGTTCTAAAGCTCTTAAGAAAAACGTAAAACCCTGAATGAAAATGACATGAAAACAAGCATAACCTCAGTGCTGATCTGTTGCTTCCTTTAGCTGACATTTTGCTGAAGGGCGGACTTGAAAAATGGCAGGCGGCTGAATCTCAGGCAGCCACATTTTTGAACCAAATACAATTTCCTCCCTGAGCTAGATTAAAGGATTACAAACTAATGGTGCCAAAATATTTGAAATTAAGTGGACATTACAATCTGACTAAGTTAAGTGAGTCGGTTTGTGGACTGGTCTGTTTCAGCATATTGTTCCTTATAAAACACTAGGTAATGTTTGGGACAAATGGTTTCCGCTGTTATTAAATCAGGGCAGACTTCTGTATTATGAAAAACATGAGAAATGCCACTGGAAGAAAAACCTTTTTCAATCTTCATTAATTCTCAGGCAACATGTAGAATGCATTTTCTTTGACATGTGAGTTTATTGATCAAGATTCTGAATTACTGTTTCAAAGACAATGGAAAGGCAGACAATGGCGAAAGGTAACAAGCCCCCACCTTCTCTGTGAAATACTCTGCCCTCAAGTATTATTCTTATTTTCTAATTCCTTAGATGGGCAAATAGAAAGGAGCAGAGGAATGTGATATATTTCTAGGATAATTTAGACAAGCACAATAAGCTTTTACAAACAGTTTTTTGAGGAGACCATCTCTGCTTGAACAAATTCTCTAGGCCGGAAAGAGTAACAACGGAAGGATGCAAGGCAGCTCTCAAGTTACAATCTTATTGGAGGCCATCACAGTTGTGATGGTCGTAAAGCAGTCTGAAACATTTTACAAACTTTCTTGTGATCATTAAGCAAATCACTGAGATCGTTTTGTGATGATCATTAAATGAATCACTGAGATTCATTAAGCAAACAGTATGGTTGTTAAGCAAACCACTGGTTTGCTAGAGGCACAATTCTGCCAAAAACTGAAAGAAAAACTGTCATAAATCACAGTCACATGACCACAGGACTCTGCAAATGCAGCCTGGTTGCCAAGTGTCCAAAGCACCATCCATGATGGGAGGGGGGGAGCATTGGAACTTCATATATGGCTCATAAGTACCCCCCCAGGGTAGGTCCATCAGAATTTCAAATGGTAGATAAGCAACTGGTTATAAGTTAAGGACCACCTGTACTATGTTCTGGGTTTCTATTTTTCTATCATATTACTAGAAAATAATTTTCAGCAGTCATGGTGACTTTAATGGTTTGTGCATATTTATCCTTTTATTTAAGTTCTCTCACAACTGAGTTAATTAGAAATAGGCAAGCTATTTGATGCTTATCTCAGATGCATTTATGCAGCATACTTGTCTCAAAAGATATTGTACTTGTAAGTTATGCATGGTCACAAAATCATCCAAAGAGCACAAATATCAATCGCCTACTAGTTGACACTTCTATAATAGAACAGAATAACAGAGTTGGAAGGGACCTTGGAGGTCTTCTAGTTCAACCCCCTGCTCAGGCAGGAAACCCTATACTATTTCAGACAAGTGGTTGTCTGATCTTTTCTTAAAAACTTCCAGTGTTGGATCATTCACAACTTTTGGAGGCAAGCTGTTGCACTGATTAATTGTTCTGTCAGGAAATTTCTCCTTAGTTCCAAGGTTGCTTCTCTCCTTGACCAGTTTCCATCTGTTGCTTCTTGTCCTGCCTTTGGAGAATAGCTTGACTCCCTCTTTGGAGAATAGCTTGACTCCCTGAGATACTGGAACACTGCTATCACGTCACCCCCGTCCTTCTTTTTATTAAACATACCCAATTCCAGCAATTGTTCTTTATATGTTTTAGCCTCTGGTCCCCTAATTATCTTTGTTGCTCTTCTCTGCACTCTTTCCAGAGTCTCAACATATTTTTTCTTCTGCTTCCTGGGCAATCATCTCTCACCTTTGGGAGGGAGCAACAGCTAGCAGAAGTTTTCAATAAGGACTAGATCCTCAGTAAATGACATTTGTATCACTATTTCCTGACAGGGAATCAAAAGCCAGCCTTCATCGTTGCTGTGGTACAGATGGATCACGTCAGTCTGAACTAAAATCCCCCACTAACTGCTAAGGTATTCTTCTCCCCAAGATGACAATGTCTAGTCTTGGAAGGAAGGTAAGATGCAAGCAGAAACCTATGGTGGTGGTAATGGGGTCTCTTAGAATGGGCTGCATCTTCCTTGATTCAGCTCAGATTAATCTGAACAAAACTTAATGATGGCTGATCAAATTATCACCCTGTGCTCTAAATAGTACTATGAATATATATTAAATTGTTGTGGAATTAGGGGACTCCGATAGAGCTCTCTTATGAAGAATACAAGAATACCAATGCCTCTCCTATTTTACTGTTATTTTTGTTGCAACAACCACAACAATCACTTTCCCATTTTGACATCCGAGTGCATGTTTAGCCCCTCCACCCATCTTTGTAGGTATCTAATACTTATTTAACCGTAGTAGTGATGTGCTCATGTCAAAGTCTCAGGGAAGATAAGCTGAATGCACACTAAGGCAGGGAACCTGCTCCCAGCATCTTTCATCATTTGTGAGTTGGACTAAAATTAGTTGGATTAAGTATTGAAGTTGAGACTTGAAAGTGACATAACCTCACCTTTGCTTCAGAGGTTATTGGAAAACAATGGCAATAGGTTGCTTCAAAGAACTAATTTCTGGTTATATTTTGAGATATTGGAATCTTTTGAATCCTCATTGGCTGAGGAACTAGTGCCCCAAAACCTCCCACCATACCAGTCATAGTATGGTACTTCTTTTTAATATACAACATTTCCATGCAAATAGACACATGTCCTGCTAGCAGGCAACGCCGAGGAAACATTTGTACTTTGACCCATGACCAAAAAACTGCAGGAACTTATTTCAACAGTAATGGCTCCATTAAGTAGCCTCCGCACCACACAGAACCATAGCTTTCCTTTTTCTTCTCTCCTAACCTTGTCTGATCAAAGGTTCTGAAGCAAGATACTGCTTCCAAAGGCAACCTCTACCGTATTTTTTCGGTTGCAAAATACGGTAGATGAAGGAGAAACACAATGATAAAGATCCTACTGGGGAAAATGCTATCTTTCCTTTTAGTAATCTAGTTGGAGGAACAGAGATAATGGCTGCCAATCTGAAGTAACACAGAGATCTACAATTTTAATTACTCTTTGAAATTCTAATGGGCTTTGTGCAAACGTTGTGCAAATCAACTTATCTTTCCTATTTGTAGATTAAAAAACCTGCAGCTAGAACGAGCTGTACACAGTAGAATAAATGTAGTATTTTTCAATAATTTATTTCCATTGCAAAACACGTATCTGCAAAATTTTACATGGCTTGACAGAGACTGTCAGTGGAAGAGGAAAACAGAATGCAAGAGAAAAAAAGTTAATCTCAGGAAAATAAGTGTTTGTAGAGACAACTTTATAAACAAGGGAAATCTTGAGTGGCTGGTTGTAGAATTTTTTTTTTTTTAATGCACAGGTAAGACTCTCAGACTTTTTTTTTTTAAATGCAATATTTTTCCCTGTACAGATTTCTTGACTCTAGATTAAACAGTTTTAAACAGATGTCCAGTACCATTACCCCCATCTTTGGTAAGCACATCACAAAAGTTTACTGACAAAACCTACCATCATTATTGGTATCCATCTGTCTGAATATTTTATCTGTTCGTTTCTCTGGAGTTGATTCATCCTCTGGCATTTTCATGACTGAAGACACCATTTTATAAATTGCCTTTATGGGGATAGCAATATATAGGAAAAACAGGTTAAAATATTTCTTGGAAGTCCAAAATTTAAAAAAAAAAACCAACCCAAAAACAAAAAATCTGAGAGGCTATTACAGCGAAATATATTAAAACATACAAAACAAGTACTAAAGAAACCCTCAAGTTCTGCATTTTGAAAAAATTCTTTGAGCTGTGATTTGTATCTAATATATTCCCATATTCTCCATCTATTGATTTATATGTGATGTATTTACTTATCAAGGAGAACAGATGCACAGTCTTCATTGGTATTCTGTAAACAAATTCATTTCTGTCTTTCAAGCAGCTTCCATGTCCTTTAGTTGCCATTACATTCTGTTGGGAGATTAAACTAACCACCAATACTTCCTTTCCCTATAGTTATTCTACTTGCACTTTCACATCCTTTCACACACCGTTTTTCCCAATCCATTCTTGACACCAATAACAATATTCAGAACTCCTCATAACCCTTAATTCTAATTCTGATTCTAATGTAAACTGTAGGAGAAAGCGGGATCAAATGCATCATCAGATTGGAGTCGCTACATTCCCAAAAGAGACCAAAGTCCAGCCTGCCCCATAAATTCCGTTGACTCTTATCTAACACCAATTTGCTGTGACCGTTAGTAGATCAGATTCTTGTGCATAGGTAGCATAAAATAAACTTGAAGTGTTTTGAACTTAATTCCTGTTCCTGGTTACTTGCCCCAAAGGCAGTCAAATCTATTGCCCTTTTCTATTTTCCTCCTTTGCTACAATTATCCATGAAGAGGTTTATGCTTCAACTATGTATTTAAATAGATTCCACCATTCTCATTCATTCTTGGGTTGCTAAATGTCTCTACCACTTTTTCTATTTTCTCTCATCTCATTGCCTTCATGCCATCCAAAATAATTTTTACCCCTCAGGACTGCATTCATTCAGAATATTACACTATTTTCTCCAAAGTTCATCCTTTCTTTTTCTATTATTACCATTCACTGGCGTGTAACATGACCTATCACTGAACTATGAATTCTTCTTTCATGTACACTTACAACAATGTAGATGACACCAATTTATACCTTTAGCCCTTTTGTTCACAATTAAATCTACAACTTCATTCCAGGTTTTCATCAATATCGTTCCATAAGATCAGGTCACTTAGTTCAGTTCTATTGCATCCTTTCCTTTCCTTTCCTTTCCTTTCCTTTCCTTTCCTTTCCTTTCCTTTCCTTTCCTTTCCTTTCCTTTCCTTTCCTTTCCACAATGTATCTGTTTTTCCTTCACTTTATTTGTAAATTCATGCTCTTTATCATTTCTTACATCCAAGTCACAATGTTCCATGTGCCATGAATTTGACTAGATGGACCCACCGGGATTAAGCTCTGCCACAAATCATAACTTTGTTCAATCAAAATTTTTATTTAACATTTTTAATAAATAAATGAAGGAATAGACTAAGTTATCAGCCTTTGTTATATGCAGTATTTCCAGATAATGTGAAGAAGCTGGTGCATAAATACCAGAATAATGCACATCTAAAGCCAGTGTTAAGCCAAGTATACTCATACTACTGTATGCAAAATAGGATCTGTAATCTGATGACTACTTTCCAAGCCAACATACCATTGCCTGCATCTCACTTACTCAGAGATACAGATAGTCCTCGACTTACAACCATTCGTTTAGTGACCGAAATTACAACAGGACAGAAAAAAGTGACTGATGGCTACTTTTCACACTTACAATCCCCATGGTCATGTAATCAAAATTTGGAGGCTTGGCAACTGGCATGTATTTATGATGGGCTTCAGTGTCCCAGGGTTGTCTGATCACTTTTTGCGATCTTCTGACAAGCTAAGTCAATGGGGAAGCCGGTGTCACTTAACAACCATGTTATTAGCTTAACACCTGCAGTAATTCACTTAACAACTGGGGCAGGAAAGGCCGTAACATGGGGCAAAATTCACTTTACAACCGTCTTGTTTAGCAACAGAAATTTTGAGCTCAATTGTGGCCGTAAATTGAGGACTATCTGTATATGCACATACTGACACACTTAGAATGCTAAGAGGTAACTTCAGCTGAAATAAACTCCAAGCTCAAGATTATGGACAGCAGTCTTCCCAAAACTGGTGCTCCTGGAGATAATTTACAGTCAGCATGGCCTATATATCTCAAGTGCACCAGGATGAAAATGGCTGCTATATACTGCATTCAAGTTAAATAGCTGATCGCACTAGATTGTCTTAACCCGTGGTGGCGAACCTATGGCACAGGTGCCACAGGTGCACGCAGAGCCCTCTCTGCGGGCACACGCGCCATCGCCCCAGTCCTAGGCCTTCAGCTGGGTTTTTATAAATCTTTTTGCTTTAGGCTTCTGCCGCTCTGTGCAAAAAAAAAAAAAGGTTCAATCACTCAATCAATTTCAACTTCTCACAGGGAAAAAAAAGATCTCACAAAGTTGGAATTGATTGATTGAACTTTTTAGTCCAACTCAGTCTACTGTTACCATGCCCACCCAATGGGCCACACCCACCCAATGGGCCACGCCCACCTGGCACCCAACAATACATAAGTGGGTTTTGGGTTGCAGTTTGGGCACTCGGTCTCTAAAAGGTTCACCATCACTGGTCTTAACATTCCTGGCTCAGGAATTCTGGGAGTTGAAGTCCACGAGTCGTAAAAAAAGCCAAGGTTGCCTACCCCTGATTTAGTTAGATGCTTTAGCATTTCTTTACTTACCTGCACTATTTCAAGCATTTCAGCACGGCTAATGTAACCGTTGCCATCAAGATCATACATGCTAAAGGCCCATTTCAGCTTCTGCTCAAGCTTTCCTCGAGAGGTGACACTTAGCGCAATTATAAATTCCCGGAAGTCTATCGTCCCATCGCCATTGGTGTCAAAAGTGCGGAACACGTGTTCGGCAAATTTTGAGGCGTCCCCGTATGGGAAGAAATTAGCATAGATCTTTTTGAATTCATCAACAGTCAAATGGCCAGTCGGGCAATCTTTGAGGAAGCCTTTGTACCACTCTTGAAGCTCGTGGTCTGTGAATTCAGTGTTCTCTCGGAGATCCTGCAGCACTTCCGGTCTCAATTTACTGTTCTGTTTTCCCATTCTGTTCTTGGTTATTATCTAAGAGCTGAAAACAGGACAAAAAAAATGAATTAATCCTTCTCACAACTGAAATTCAAAATGTAGCTGTATTAAGCACGTACACGGCAGAAGGGACGGGAATAGGTTTCTTATATATTCTGCTTTTTCAAGCCTGTGGCTTATTTTAAATAAATAGGGTAGATAAATTATTTCTTCTGAAGGAATACTGTACGTTTCTTTTTCCCCATTTTTCTTGAAACACATTGCTATTGAGAGGGCTATTACAGCATACGAGGGGAAAAAAGGTAATGTGCAAGTACGTTCTTGCTTTATTAGTATACAATTGGTAGTTTGTTTTCACAATGTATTGAAAAGTGGCTCTGCACCAAACGATAGCACCCTTCCACCGTAAAGGGATTCTTGATCTAGTGGAGTTTTCAGCAATGAAGACAAGAGACAATTTTCACAAATGCACTGCAGCCTCTTTTGCATTGCCCAATCATTCACGGAAATCTCCCTTCGTAAAACAACAAAACAATACCAGAAAACCTTCTGCACACACAAATTGCAAATTCCATTCCAACCTTTTAGTGAAACAGCTAGAAAGAAAAGCCCATTCTGATGCCTCTCCATTGCCAAACACTCTGCACACATTATCCTCATGATTACAACCTTTTTGAACAGTAAATCTTCATTTCTCTTCCTAAATGCAGCTGTTGTCCATGCCAAACAAAGGAAAAAGGGAGGGCTAAATGGAATTTGTATATTCTTGCTTTAATTAATCCTCATATTTCTCTCTAGCATAATATTTTTAGAGATGTTTATTGCAGCTCTGCGGCCAAATACTTTCCCATTTACCACTGTTTTATATGAGCATAATCTTCTGGAAGCTTTATTTCATTAGAACTTTTTTTCTTGGACACACACAAGGCCTAAGACTGACAATATGCTGTGTTCCCTAGCTATTTCCATGACCAAAATGCATACAGTGGCTATCTTCTCCATTTTACCCAACAAGTTCTTCCACGGTGTTCTAATTCATAACATTAAGATATTTATCAAATAGTTTCAGTTGTTACCTCTCCTACTTTAATAGGACAACCCCTTGTGCTCACTTATTTCAAGCAAGTTCTCTTGGAAGATGCATTTGTGAGCCTAAAAGCGATTTGGATAACTAAATATAGATGTCAAAACCTCACAATATTTCTGAAGTTAGGAAAATATAATAAAACAGCTAGAACAGTACGCAGCTGGACCTAGACTGTTTGAACTTATTAAAAATTCCTACAGTATTCTTGGCCATGACATAACCATTTGCATAGAAACCTATATAAAGCTGAGAGCTGGTTCAGTCTTGGTGCGTGGTTACCTTTAAGTTCTTTTTAATACAGGTGGGCCTGAGGTACAACGGTAATGGAGCCTAGCCATCACAGTCATTACCGATGACGGTTGTAAGTTGGGTCACCGACATGACCAATCTGATTTTATGACTCTTTTTGTGATGTTGTTAAGTGAACCCGTGGTTCACCATGGCCCTGCTTGCCAAAACCCAGAAGTAAATGCCAGTAAATGTCATAAACCAGTCAAATGACCGCGGGATAGTGCAAACAGCTGTACATGTGGCTTGGTTGCCAAGTGCCCCTACGTGTGCTCATATGACCATGGGGGGAGGGGAAACCTTTGGGACTTTGAACCCAGTTGATAAGTAACTGCAGGGAGGTCCTTCATAACTTTGAGTGGTTGCTAAGCATCTAGCTGTAAGTTGAGGACTACCTGTAGTTTGGTTTTTGCCATGTGGCAATTTCCCCAAAGTCTGACCAAGTCCTCTGTTATGGGCTCGGTTGCTGAAGCAACACATTCTGATGCAATGTGCAAGAGGATGGGAGGAAAATAGGCTGACTGGAAAAGAGTTGCCTTCCCAGAGTTCCTCTTGCCATATTTCTGAAACAAGGCCAGCAAAGGGGCAATGGTTTCCTTCTGCTGCTGCTGGGGGGAATAAGGAGCAGGGAAAGCGGAAGGAAGATTCTCCTCTGCTGCTCGCCTCTCTGCCCCATCCTGGCCAAGAACGGATTCTCTGCTCTCCCTGTCCCTTTGGCAGCGCTGCTGTCCAGGAAAGACGAAAAGACTGGGAAAGGTGGAACATCTGGTAGGAGAGGAACGAGGCAGGGATGGCAAGCAAGATAAGCAGTGGTAAAATCGTCATGACGAAAAGAAGAGCAGGGGCCGTGCAGGGTAACCTTGTGGGAGATATTTCCTAAAGTCAACATTCCCAATCCTGCAAACTTTTTTTTTTTTTTTTGACTTGCCAGAGAAGTTCTGGTCTCTCTGGCAGCCGAAGAAGACTAGGCCCCCAAAAGCTCATGGCTGCATAGAAGAGGGACAATTGGGAGCGCTACAGGTCCCTGACTTCTTTCAGATCCCTCCTCTGTGTGACATTCCTTGTTCTAAGACAGTGGTTCTCAACCTTTTTAATGCCGCGACCCCAACCGGTCGTAAGTCGAGGACTAAACCGGTTGTAAGTCGAGGACTAAACTGGTTGTAAGTCGAGGACTAAACTGGTTGTAAGTCAAGGACTACCCAACCGGTCGTAAGTCAAGGACTTTCCCTGCCCGGGAGTGCTGCGCATGCGTGGTTCCGCCCCCTGCGCCGGCCGAGGCATAGCTGGCAAGCGGCAGAGACGGAGCAGGCCGACCACCAGCTGGCCCAGCTCAAGGGAGGTAAGGCACCCGCCGGAAAAGGGGGAAAAAATGGTGGACAAAAAAAATGGTGGACAAAAAAAATGGTGGACAGCCTTGCTTGGCGACCCCCGTGAAATGGTTGATCGACCCCAAATGGGGTCCCAACCCACAGGTTGAGAACCACTGTTCTAAGAGAAAATATCATTTTCCAGTTGGATCACCTTGATTCAGTTTGGGCATGTGGAAATGATATGGGGAAATGACCTTGGGAGAGGAAGAGGAACCGCAGATCAGTCAGTGTTCAGATGAGAGGCAATTGAGTCTGCAGGAGCAGTGTGGCCGTGGCAAAGTCTCAGAAGGGACCCTCCCTAGTTTCTTGGATTGTGAAGGCAAAGGGGGGGGGGGAGAAATGTACTTTTAGACTTGCAAGAGTCTGTTAATGTAATCTTACAACACAGAGCTAGCAGTCCTGGGTGTGCTTCTTATCTGGACTATCTCACAAGGCTGACATCATGTCTCTGTGGCAGATTGGCACCAAGATGGAGGCTCTGTTGTGAGGACACGTCCTCAACTAACAATAAGCAGGTCACCTCAATATCACAGCAAGGTGGTAGATGTGTTCACACATACATATTATGTTCATATCAAGCCAGATATCCTGTAGAGATAGCGAAGATGATAAAAAATCATAGCGCTAGACATGCGTATACATGCTATTCCACTCTGGATGTCAGCCAAGGGATTTCTAATTGACTCCTCTTGCAACAGGTTTTGCAAACGCATGTATGACCTGCAAGCCACAATTACGACACAACTGGATCTTCCCAGTGATTCAGTGATGCAAAGGGAGGGGTGCCCTTTGCAGAAGGATAACCAGTCATGGCATGCCACTGTTCTGGCATCCAAACCCAGTGATCAGAAGTAGCAAAATTACACCATTCCTTAAATACAAATCAGTCTTCATTTTTCTAAGTCTTGCTGAGAAGAGATTAAAATTAAAGGGCACAAATTTGCTAGTCCTTTCACAATGTCAGAGAATCCAGCAATTAGAGGCAGCAAAGCAATCCTATCCTGTCTGTAAGGGTTTGGTCATTTTTCAGTATGATGCCAAATCTGGTATCCTAGAAAAAGTAAATGGAGTTGAGAACATACGTCTTAAGCAGGTTTTCATTTATTTTTATTTTTTAAGTTGGAGCAGATACCTGCTGAGTAAGTTTAGCAAATTAGGACATTTTTCTGGACAGTTTGGCAGCCCCAGAGCTGTCTTTTTCTCATCTATGCTGTATCTGCTTTAAAAGAAATAAGACGGAATATTTTTTTAAAAAAAATATTGCGAACCCTTGAAAGCATCCAGCTGAAACTTGGCAGAGTTAATGTCCCCTAAAAATTCAATTCCCCCTGCTGTTTTTGTCCACCCATCTATCTAGCTGTGACTTCTGTTTTTATCCTTTCTCATTACAACTTATCAGTGAACCTTTTTTTTTTTTCAAATTGAGTCTCAGCTTGAATTAATTGTTTGACATTTCTGAATTTCAAATCTTTAATTCAAACTGAACTGGAGCAGTTTCCATCCAATACTGTCCTAAAAAGTATCTGGAAGGGAAAAAAAGAGAGTTTCTGACTCCAATTGCAAAGGACAATCTCAGAACCATTAGATCAAGCAGAGGGCATGATCAAAAACAAGAAAGCAAATGTATGTCTGTTATTTAATTGTAATAATTTAATTCCTTCCATCCTTAAAAATTTCATCCCTTTCAAGATTCTGAACAAGATTTTGTTTGTTTGTTTGTTTATGGTTATAGGTCAGTGGTGGCGAACCTATGGCACGCGTGCCAGAGGCGGCACATGGAGCCCTCTCTGTGGGCACACGCCATCGCCCCAGCACACGTGGTCTCTAAAAGTTCGCCATCACTGGCCTAAGGCCAGCCAGCCTGGAGCCGCCATTGGGGAGCCCACCATCCCACCCGCCAGAGACCCCCTGGATCTCCCCCAACCCTGCCCGGCTCCCACAAGTGTCCCTCCCTATAAGCAATATCAAGGTGGCCATGCCCACTCCGGCCATGCCCATCCAATCTGCCATGACTACTGCAGCCACACCCATCCAGTGGCCACGCCCACCCAGTCTGCCAAGCTCACTGTAGCTGCACCCGCCGAGTGGGCCACACCCACCCGGCACCCGGCAATACATAAGTGGGTTTTGGGTTGCAGTTTGGGCACTCGGTTTCTAAAAGGTTTGCCATCACTGTTATAGGTGGATCCAATATGATGGTGATGGTGATGATGATGACGACAATGATGTTATTCAATCACTCTTGGTGATTCTATGGGCCAGGTCTCTCCACATCTTCTGATCTTGCCTTACTTGAGTTTTTCTATGTTCTGGCTGGTGTCAGCTTTGGTGGTATAAAGCCACTATGTTCTTTGATGGCCTGGTTTCTTTTTACCGCTAACTCTTCCAAACAGCTTTCCCTACTGAATTCCCCTGCATGGCTAAAGTAAGTGAGACGCAGTATACATGTATACATGAGATATACAACAGTATACATGAGATAAAAGTCAAAAGTCAACAAGACAAAGTAGGGAAGTGAGCATTGCAATGGAAGACCTGCCCTTCCGGACATGTATACACCAGCCAAAGGGGTGGGCACTTGAATTATGATGCTGCGTCCATCACCTTCTCCATTTCCACTGTTTCCCACCAATGCCACTGGTTGGTTCTTGTGCCCACATACTTCTGGGTTCTACTGCCAAACCTCAATCCAAAAGATTAAAAGCCACTTCAAGATGCTGCACTGTGAGTTTCTTTTGGAAAGAAAAACCCAATCCAATATTATGAAATTCCCCAGTATTTAATCGTATCAGTATCTTAAGCTTACAATAACGATTACCAGCCAATGTGATATGCAGAGAAGCAAAGAGAGATGAAAGAAGCTTATAGCCCCCTAAACCAAGGGTCCCCAACCCCCAGTCCGTGGACCAGTACCGGGCCGCAGCATGCCAGCAACTGGTCCGCACAAACAAGTGAAGCCCCATTTGCAGGATGCAGGCAGCACAGTCTCCAGTCTCTCCAGTCTGTGGAAAAATCTTTCTCCACAGAACCGGTCCCTGGTGCCCAAAAGGTTGGGGACCTTTGCTCTAAACTGTAAGAAGGGGCAGAAGCTTTAATATGAGATAATGACATAACTGGAGAGGACTATCAGAAATTGCACCCTCCGTACACAGTCTGTACTCTACTTAACAATTTTTCTCAAGAGACTGAAAGAGAGAAAGCAACCAGCTGCTCATTAATAAAGCACATCAGGCTTAAACAGAAACCTGTGTTTATCTCATTAGCTACTTCTGTGTTGGAGGGAAGCACAAATACTACAGCCTTCTTGCTTTATTTCTGTTCACTGTTTGCTCTAGTAGAATTTTTCTTGCTTCCAAAATGTTGAAATGTTTAAACTAAGCTCCCAGCTGGTAGAGCGGTAAGCCACGTAAAGAGCACCGAGGAGCTTTCCAGCTAATTGCACATACTGTCAGCTAGGCAAATAGTGGCTCTCTATCTTTATTTTACAGTACTGCATCATATATGTTGTTTTTGCAGTGGGGCATTGTAGGAAAGAAACCAACCTATTCAATTCCCAAGGCTTTTGAAGGGTAGCTACATGAACTAGACAAATAAAAAGTAAACCAATGGAAATAACGCATGCAAAAAAAAAATCAGGTTTTTTTTTTTAGAAAGAGATATGACTGTTTCTCGGAGAACTACTTTGGTGAAGTGGTTAGAGCAGGGGTCTTCAAACTTGGCCCTTTTATGACTTGTTGACTTCAATTCTCAGAATTCCTCAGCCAGCATGCCTGGCTGAGGAATTCTGGGAGTTGAAGTCCACAAGTCATAAAAGGGCCAAGTTTGAAGACCCCTGGGTTACAGTCTAAAAAGCAGGAGACCTTAATTCTTCTGCCTTAGGCACTAAGTCAGTTGGGTGACTATGGGCCAGTCACTCCCTCTCAACCCTGGGAAGAAGGCAAGAACAAACCACCTCTGTAAAAAACTTGGAACCTTCTATATGTATCCAGCTAGAAACCTCATGATCCCAGCAGATAGAACTTACACTTATAACTTGACTTAAAACTAATTGGGGAACAGTGTTATAAATATATTTTCATTAACTTTAGTAAAAATCAGCCAGAATGGAAAATGGGAGGGGGAAGATATTTAAATTTTTCAGTGAACTACAATGGAAGTCAACACTGACAGTTACCCAAGGGAAGAATGTGGTTCTTTCTAATGCAAATGTCCTCTATTTTGTTTTCTAATTTTGGTTTACCCTGAAACACACATTTGTAGCTTCTCTTTTTTTATGCTGCTCTAAACCCATTTATATACATTAAATCATCAGCTGTGGCTTTTATGTCTTATATGTTTATTAAATTGCTCTGAGAACTGGGGAGGGAGGGGGAGGAAGAAAATGATCAGGGTATAAAGAGTTTAAATCTATCCATTCATCCACTGAAGTATGTACCAGGTCTCAGTCACCTGTCACAGGCTGCTTTATACTGTCTGGCAGACATACAAAAGTACAACAGCAAGCTCTTGATTGGCTGAGAAGCTGTTCTGTACTTCCAATGTAATTTTGGGATTAATGGGAACTATATTTCTATGGGAGAGGCACAGAAAAGCAAGTGCTGCCAGTCGAGAACTATCTTCTATTATTCAAATTTGTTGTGTATGGCTTCAGCCACTGGTTCATGCAGACAATTTGCTCCTCAAACTGGTGAAGCTCAGTTAACTCATGTTATTTATCTATCAATCAGAATAGAGTTGGAAGGGACCTTGGAGGTCTTCTAGTCCAACCCCCTATACCAGGGGTCTTCAAACTTGGCAACTTTAAGACTTCTGGACTTCAGACCTAGTTGGCTGAGGAATTCTGGGAGTTGAAGCCCACAAGTCTTAAAGTTGCCAAATTTGAAGACCCCTGCCCGATGTCCTCCTCTTCTCCAGCCTGGGTCCTCCATCTGACTTATGGGATTTATGAACTTCCTCACTCCAGAGACTCTAGAGAAGATATTCTTATTGCATCTACTGTTAAATTCCTCCTTGCCAATGCGGGCGCAAAGAAAAATTAACCTTTTCTATTTTTTTCAACGTGTACTGGTTTTTCACATTCCTATGGTAATTACTACCATTCATTATTATTACAGTTTGCTAAAGTAGTTTTAATATGGCTAATACATTTTGTTCCTGTGCAGTTCCAAACCACACTTACATCGTGCACTCTGAGTGTGCGCTCTGTGCCCCACTTACAGTATTTTAATGGAAGGAGGGAACAAACCCAGAAGAACAAACCCAGTTCTTGTGCTAACTATCATTAAAAATGTCATACAATGGGGAATATGTTTGTGAAATATCATTTTAACTCAAGCACCAGATAAATAGAGGCTATAGCTTAAACCACAATTTTGTGAGCTGTGGTTCTGGGCTGGGATCTTTTGACTAGCCCAAAGTTATTCACTGACCTCCTATGACAGAAGTTGGATTCTCAAGTTATTTTGAGTTCTTTTGATGCTGTTTTTATGCTTAGCTTATCACTGTGAGGTTGCCAAGAGTCTGTTGTTATCGCTTCCTTTTACATACGGGATCTATCACCGTGCAGTCTTTCTAGCAATCAAAATGTTCTGGTCTGGAAACAAAAATGGGGGGGGGGGGGAGAGAGAATTCCCTCATGATTTTCCCCATGGGACTCAAGTGGAAGTGGAAGCGTGGGAAGGCAGCATGTTTGCAAACTACCAAAGTGACATATGTAGAATTAAAGACAGGATGCTCATATTTATCCCTTCAGCTACCTTGACATCTTCTTCCATGCTCATGAGAATTCTGGAAATATTATTTTCATTGAAAGTGAATTTCAAAATCAAATTATTTCCTATAACCTGGAGAATGATTACAAACTGGAGAAGACACTCTGGGCATCAATTATAAATTAATTTCTGTAAGGAGAGCATTATTATTATTATTTTACAAAAACTGTAAAATTATGTTTTGCAATTTTTAAGCACAGTCTAAGCAATCTAAGGCCCTTTTTAGATAGCAATTTAAAACTCATCAGGTACTGATGGTAAATATTCCATTTCTCTCTTTCAAGAAAGTGGATTTCTTTCTGCGTTAACACAACATAAATATTCAGTTGCGTAATTAATGTATTAGGCAAAATTAAACAAGTGACACCCCTTCATTTATTAAGGCACATTTAATGTGATAGTCCATGGACATGGCTTCAGACAGTTGCTACAAAATTAAATGGCCAAATGTCTCATTAATCGTAAGAGAGAGAAAGCCTTGCTGCTGGCATCCAAGAAGCATTTCAGTCAATGGCTCTAAATGGCATTCATCAAATCAGTTCCCACAGGCTCATGCTCTGATTTTGCCATGGCAACCTCCTGGAAGCGCTTACTCACCTACCTGTGGCCCAAAACATTATTTGCACAGAATATGAGCAGGCTGATATCGGTGTACTGCATTCATTTAACAAAACTTATTTTCGGCCTCTTAAAAATTGTAGAAAGTCAAAAGTATTTTATTATTGAAATATAAATTATGGAGCACAATTAAAATTAGTTTGAGGGCATCTGCTGATATCATACCTTCACCAAGGTCCAGAGGCAACTCTCTTTGTGATATCTTATTTATTACCTGATAATAATAATTTAGAATTAAGCTCATCTGTTTGGGCTGTAAAACTGCTGCTATCTAATACTTTGGGAGTTCCCTTTAGTACTTGCAATAAAGAACACACTCAACTGTTTCTATTTCTCCAGAATCAAACAGACATAATCCTTCATGTGTAAGTGCTTTATTATATTTGCCATAAAGAAGAGCAGAGGGTAATTTTCTGCCTCTATTTTTGAGCTATGTTGGAAAGACATTACTGGAGAATAAACATGGTAAGGTGGATTGAATTTGGTCTCAAATTATCTGCATCATCTCTGCAACCATTTTTACGTTGTCCCATGTATACACATTCTTGGGCAGATAAATTCCAAAGATATACTTGTAATGAAGACAACGACATATAGTTACATCAAATTTAAAAGTTAGATTTATTCTATTTTCAAACTCTTCAATCCCAAAAGCAAAATATATCCATCTAATTTTTTTTATTTCCCATTTCTGGAAAATAACTACATTTGCATTTCAAAGGAGATGTGAAGAGTTGTATAATTCCGTTTGGAACAGGTTCCCCACTACTGCTATAAAACATCTAAAATCAATTTGCTAATTGTGGCTTTCAAAGAGGGCAGCAGTTGGAAATCCTAACCCAAAGTTAATTGTACACAAAACTGGTCACACTAAGCTAAAACATGATCTAGTCTGGCTGCAAATAAGCAAGAAAGTGCTTCACTTCTCCAAATGTCCAGTTTAAAGGCTGCAAATCGTGTCAGCTAAACTGAGGATTTGATTTGTTCTTTTCCAGAACCATGGCTTTCTTTCCATTGCAAACCACAAGCAGAGCTGTTTGTCATTTAGTAATGATATTTAGACATGAAATCAGCTGCATATATATGCTGCTTTTACATCATGGTTTAGCTTAATAGAGAAACATAAACTAATGCACCTGCATATACGCTTAAGCTTTTATAGTAAGGTCCACAGTATGCTGAATGTGATTTTACATTGGTAGCCATCAGAACCACTTTTCTGGATGATACCTTCAGCAATCTGCCAATGAGAATATCTTTAATTTAACAAGAACATTACTTTTAATTTGTCAAATTGAGACTAATTTAGTTGCATTCTAACCCACTGAAGTTGGAAAGGCAACTCAATCATGATCTAAATTCCATTTAGATCACTAGGGGCTTATCTTCATCTAAAACTTAAAAGACACTCTTGAGTTGAGTTTGATTCCTAGGGGAGATTAATGGATATAACATCATGCAGCTTTCTTGACAACAATACACTTGTGTGTCACTGCCTTCTTCATGGATTTTTTTATTTCCTAGCCTAGCCTGCAGTCCTAGTATTCCATTACATCCTACTTAGCTTCTAATCTCATATAAATTAAGTTGCCTCTACCATTTCTATCTGGCACAAAAAAGGGATGCAGAAAATTAACAAGGAACAAATTCTGATACATTCTATCATGGATCATGGGGAACTACGCAACCAAGGAAATAAGATTTACCTGAGTGGATAGAATACTAAGCTTCACTTTTCTTAGAAAAAAGCTTGGGAACATTTTATTATACTGCAAGTACACTTTATGCTGATTGAAGATTATTGAAATTGTAGTCTAATATATCTGGAAGGCACCACTTAGGAGAAGGCAGCTCTAAAAAGGACTTGCTTTAAAAAGATGAGAAGAAAAGGTAACATAACAGCAAGCACTTTTACTGCTGAATCACAAAGAGCAAAAAAGCTTGTCTAAAAATCACTAAGTTCACGAAGAGTAAAAAGCTTGTCTAAAAAAATCACTAAGCTTTTCAAAATGGAACAATACGATTTTGAGATACTGGATATTGAAAGAAAATGGGTAATGGGTCTTTATCTCAGACACTAATAATAAAGAAAAAGCTTTTTCCTTTCCTGTTGTAGCACTTGACTTTTTTCCCTAATGTCTTTTTTTTTTTAAAGGGGGAGTACAATGTATTATTATGGGGCTATAGAAGAACTTGACTTATATCTTCAAAAAAAGTTCATATGGAACAATAATCAACACACAACCTTTTTGCTTCTCGTGTGGAAGTCTTTTTTTCTCTTTATGACCAGGAAAATTCACATTATGGATTGAGTCAGATGTCTATTGGTCTAGTTCTACTTTGAACAATATTGTTTTCATCAGATAACATGAAAAACCAAAGACTCATTTACCACAAAAGTTGTATAAATATTTCCATGGCGTGCACTTAGAATTACCTCCAGGTAAATGATAAAGTATTGCCTTCTTAGTGCCATACAGAAATGCAATTATGACTCATCTACAGCTTGGTTATTTTGCCAGTCAAGTGTACTGAAACATGTAAACCTAAAGTCACTGGCTGACCATCTTCATGAGTGCATTTTTTCAAAACTTTCCTGATGCAGAACATCAATAATAGACCCAAACCACAAACTTGGTAGAAGTAGTTGTATTGACAGTAATCACTTTATTTTTCCATAAACTAAGCTTTTCAGCAATCTGCAAACTGTCAGTTCCTGATGGCTAATAACACCACTTTTTTGGGGGGGAGTAGTACCATAAAATTATATATCAATGGAAAGATAATTTAATCAAGAATGTAATGTAAGAAATATGGGACCAAAAAGTTCCATTTGGTTTTTGAGTGAATTTTAGAATATTATTGTTGTTATACAGTTTATTTATCCTTATTTTTAATTATTAATATGATATTATTATTATTGTGTCTAATCTTAATATATTTAATATATTTTATGTTAAAAAGAGAGTTAAAGGGTTTTACAGATTTGTTATTTTAATAATTGATTAATGTTAGTTAGAATATGATTATGCTATTGTTAACCCTGTGATTAGCTCTGGGAAGTGGGGGGGAAGGGGGGAGGGGGAGGGTTTTTTTGGAGAGGGGGGCAATTATATTGTAAAACTTTTATAAAACTTTTAATTAAAAAAAAAAGAATGTAATGCAACATAGTTTGTTCAATTATCTGTACTGTATTCTATGAAAAGTTATAGCCAAATAACTTCAGAAAAAGGAAGCACAATTTGCTTAGGTTGATATCAGATAGCTTTCCTTCATCTGATTGTAGCCAATGAGCATGAGTGTTTAGAGAGCCAATCAGGTGTCATCTTGTTTTGGCAATGAGCCAATCAGATCACAGTAGGATTCAGTTATTGATGTCATGTATTGAAGCTGAGAGGAGGACGTTTGTCAGTGTGTTATGTGATTGCTATCAAGTTGGTTGGTTTTTTTGTGTTCTTTCATTTAGTGAGCTTGTAAAACGTAATAAAATTAAAGTAATGGTGCAAAGAGTTGACTGGTTGCCCAGAAAGTGATGTAAAATAGTATTATTAAGTGAACAAGGCTACAGGTATAAAGAAATTAGAAGAAAAATTGGTGGAAACTTAAACCAAAGGTGGCATTTCTACTGTACACTTTTCCCAAAAGGCTTCCACAATTTTGGCCAGTACTGTAGATTAGTCCTGATCCTGGTGTCTTGGAAGGCTCTGAAGTCAAGGTTTGGGTCATTGTGCTTGGGCTCCAGTGATGGGCAGGGAGCTTGCTGGTTGGCTGCCTTGTAAGTAATTTAATTTGTGCTCTGCCACAAATTAGTTGCATTGTTTTAATTAACAGATTAAATGGTTTTCATTTTGCTTCTATTTCCACTTGTTGTTTTATGATGTAAGTTGCCCAGAATCATTCAGGTGATATAAATTGAATAAATGAGTAAATATCCCAATAGAACAGTGGTGGCGAACCTATGGCACGGGTGCCAGAGGCGGCACTCAGAGCCCTCTCTGTGGGCACACGTGCCGTTGCCCCAGCCTTGCCTCCCCCCATGACCCCCCCTTTCCAGCAGCCCCCCTGAAGGAGAGTCGCCCCCAAGCATGGCCCACACAGAGCAGCGCAGCCAAGAACATAGCAGCCAGGCAGCATAGACAAGACTCTGCCCCTGCAGTTGATGCTGCAGGGCGCGGGCAGAGGGTGTGACCGCCATAGCGCTGCTGGGCTGCCTGGGCGATCTGCGGCGGGCCCTGGAGGCAGTGAGTGGTCCTGTGGGTAGGCGGGGCAGGGGATGGGGGCAGAGCGGGGGCGGGGCAGGGGGTGGAGCAGGGGCAGGGCCAGTTTTTGGGCACTCGGTCTCTAAAAGGTTCGCCATCACTGCAATAGAACTACTCCTATCAGGGGACTAGAGACACCAAATACTCCCAGGAAATGCTTGGCTCTTAAAAAAAAAGCTTCTGATAGTATTTGCCCTCAGCAGGCCAACAAATGAGTCAGTTTGGTCTAGTGGTGACGACACCAAGTTAGAAAGCAGGAGACTGTGAATTCAAGTTCTGCCTTAGGCATGAAAGCCAGTTGGGTGACTTTGGGCCAGCCCAATCCACCTCACAGGGGAAACACGCTTGTGGGGGAAATAGGAGGAGGAAGGTGTGGGGTACGCTGGCTACCTTGAGTTATTTGTAAAAATAATAAAGGTGGACTACAAATAAATAAAAAGTAGACTAAGCATCTGGTCCACGCTATTCATGCTTTTTATCTAAAGATTTCATTGTGAGGTAACACTCTCACAATAGAAAAAAAAACACTGTAAGAAAAATATCAACAAGATGACAAAACCATGAACAAGGCAACAACCGAGTCTACCAGTTTCTGGTAACATTAAAACAAAGGCTTGAAAGGGAACAGCACTACAGTAAACACAAAATACAAAAAAAAAACGGAGTCGAAATCCAGGTATTTTTTTGTTTGCTTTTCTAGGAAATTCAGAAAGAGTTATTATATAATTCATGACATTGTTCATATCCTTCCCATGCCAGATGTCCCTTAACTGTCTGCATCAAAGCCTCTTTACAGCTTAGCATTCTTGACTGCCGGGTCACTGAAAACTATTGTGTATGCCGTATCTAGGAGTTGTCAGCAAAACACATCCCGATACATGGCGCATTAGTCAAGAGATCTTCTCTACTGGCCTATGTTACTGGAGCACTAGACAGCATGAAGACAAATAAAAGTTGTCACTTCTCCCCTCTGCAAATTTCCACTATAAAATGTTATTCGCACATTATTCACCGCTCCCTCTCCCCACCCCTCTTCTTACTTCAATGCAATCTTATTGTCAGTCTTCATAAATAAGCTCCCCTCCCCCTCTGGGGGTTAGCTTTTAAAATTCTTTCCCTCTTAGAGAACTTCCTAGAATGACACTGTTTTCTTTTGAGAATTATTGAGGAATATTTGAGGATTGCTTACACAATTTGCCTCCTTGCGCAAAGGAAAGTGAGAAGCAAAAGAGAAGAGAGTTGGAAAGGACATCAAAATATCCATGATGTCTGTAAAATGCCAAGGTTAATGCTGCAGTTAATCATCATGAAACTGCATTAATTATGGTAAAGTATGATTACTAATAGTGGGTCGAGGGCCTTCCTTGTAGCCACACCCGCCCTGTGGAACAGCATTCCTCCAAAGTCCGTACAAGTCCAAGTCTTCTGTGTTTTTGTAATGCATTTTTGAAAAAATTCTGGGTTTTTTCAGGATGCCTCCTAAAGACTGGCCTTGTAACTAGTGGTATTGTTCTCTCTAGCATGGGTGCTTGGTAATTCTACTGTCATTTCTTAGTGCTTTCTTTTCCTTCTTGAATGCTGTTTTAAACCTAGTTATTATATTCAGTTAGCCATCTAAAGTTCCAACCGAGATTGAGGTAGCCTAGAAGTTTGATTAGATAAATAATGTGGTCAGAGAGCCCAGCAAGTCCTAGAAATGTATTCTGAAGTCTCTAGATCAGTGGTGGCGAACCTATGGCACGCTTGCCAGAGGTGGCACTCGGAGCCCTCTCTGTGGGCACACGTGCTGTCACCCCAGCCCCGCCTCCCCCCACGACCCTCTCCTCACCAGCAGCCCCCCCAGAGGAGAGTCATCCCTGAGTGCGGCCCACGCAGAGCAGCACAGCCAAACATATGGAGCTAGGCAGCGGGGACAAGATTCTGCCCTCGCACTCCATTGTGCACAGATGATGCTGCAGGATGTGGGCGGAGGGCATGGCCGCCATGGCGCTGCTGGGCCGCTATGGCGATCTGCGGCAGGTCATGGAGGTAGGCAGAGTGGGGCGGAGCAGGCTCGGGG
This sequence comes from Protobothrops mucrosquamatus, assembly GCF_001527695.2. Classification (NCBI taxonomy): domain Eukaryota; kingdom Metazoa; phylum Chordata; class Lepidosauria; order Squamata; family Viperidae; genus Protobothrops; species Protobothrops mucrosquamatus. Next base: position 26,179 of record NW_015387958.1, on the reverse strand, counting down.
TGGGGTGGGCAGGATAGGCGGGGCAGGGGCGGTTTTGGGGCACTCGGTTTAAAGGTTCGCCATCACTGCTCTAGATTGTCCAAGGAGCACCATAGGAAAGAACATATTCCATCTTGTAGACTAGTGGGAGAGTGAGGAAAAATAAAAATAAGGTAGTGACCATGTGCTTCTCCTTTGAACTATAGCTTCTCTATAATTGTCACATCAGCCAGCTACAATGGGAATTACAATTCAGCTATCTGAAAGGAATTTGCTTTGGCAAGTCTCGTGCAGCTATTTCAAGCAAGAAGTCTGCAAGTCAGTCTGTTTTCGTCTTCTAGAAGGCAGTCTAGAAGTACTCAGACTGTGCACTTGAGGAGTTTAAAAATTAATATTGTCAGGCTAAACTGGGCATGGAAATAAAATGGAATTACTGGAACTCAATTGCGGATGAGGCATTATTTTTTCTACACCAGTATGGATTTTTCATCTTTGCCTCTTCGGCATTCCACAATTTTGAACTGCTAAATGAGGATTCAACTCTTTTAGACCTAAATGTTATGCTTTGAGTGTTGTGGAGAAGTAGAGGAATTCAACCGCATTTTGTTCTTACCTCAGAAGTTGGATAGTCAAATGTTTGGAAAAAATTATTTAAGCTGTCACTTGAAACTTTTTCTCCAGTTCATTTTTAAAATGATGTCCTACTTTGTTTTATGAAATATTAACATAGCATGTTTGCTTGTTATTTTTAATTAAACTGAAGCCTTTCCGTACCAAAGAGAAAATCAGATGAGTAATTTGTCAAGTTAGAAATTCTCAGCCAATGTCCTCCAAAACATTCTAAAAAGAGTCAAAAATGGTTCCTGATACTACATTTATACCCAGAATGAAACTAAATTAATTATCACTGAATATTAGTTTAAAGAGCAGTCGTGGGTACGAGGGTGATGTGATAAAATGCCATAAATGTTCTTTCAAAGCTATACATCATCTTTCAGGAATGCATACAAAGCAATTGTAGAGTTGTACAGATTTCATAATTTGAAAATAAGAGAAAGGATGAGGAAAATCTGACTGTTTAAAATAGTTCAGCTCAAACCTCTAAGCTACTGGAATTGTTTTGTTTCTGCAGAAAATAGCATTTTAACCAAGATTCAAAGAAGCAGGATAATAAATAGAATCTGAGCAAAAAAAAATGTTGGAAGGAAATGGGCTTTACTACTTGAATGGGAATTTTTAATAAATTTCTATGTCTTGGCTGATGAAAAAGGTACACTATTCTAACTGAATAGAGTTATAACGCCACTGTTGTATTATGTAATGTACAATTTATTCTGCATTCAGAAAAAAAGCTTTCTCGTACCTCTGCTTTATCGAATGGAGAACAGAAATGCTTCATTTATAATCAAGGGTTTTATCTTTCTTTCCTGTTATCAAACTTGAGCATGCTTTTATCACAAATTTAAATTTCAGAGATTTTTAAACTGAGAATGTCATGAATCCAATAGGCCAGTGTTTCTCAACCTTGACAATTTTAAGGCATGTGGACTTCAACTCCCAGAATTCCACAGCCAGCATTGTTGGCTGTGGAATTCTGGGAGTTGAAGTCCACATGCCTTAAAATTGTCAAGGTTGAGAAACACTGCAATAGGCAAAGAAATGCTTAATTAGGACCTACCGTACTTTAAACAGCACCTATTTATTTTGTTTCATTCTTATAGCTTCAGTTCAGCTTTCTTTACTTGCTAGATGTACATGAAATAATGAAACATTTGTTTTGTTCATATTTCAAAATCTTCCAAACTAGTGATAAACGAAAAAATATGACTGACAGATTCAATTAAAATTCATTCAAATCTTATACATTTCTGACCTAAGAATCAAGAAACTAGATGCACGTTGTTATTTGTAAATGGAAAACAATTTGACAGAGGCATAGAGAAGTAACATAAACTTCCAACTTTTTGCAGTTTGGGGCAAGAATCCTAACCTGAATAAAACTGTAGCTTTTAAGCATGTTACAGCCAACTTGTATACTACAAAAAATAGACTGATGTTTTTTGGGGAAAAGTAGATATATTCTGCATTGTTATTTGCTTATACTTTCTGTTAAGTTCAGATTTTGTTCAAGCTGAAAGATGTAGGGAGACAATATGAAATATAGCATGAAAATACAGTTTATTTAGGCCATGTAGTTTAACAAAGTAGTAAGAGTTTTTTTCTGTCTCAACTTTGTTTATGCACAAAATAGATGAAATACATAACTTTATTGCAGGAGATCCAATCATACATATTTGTTTTTAATTATACTAGTGTCAAATAGAAAAGTAGGATATGAGTTTAATAACCAAACACATAAAAATCTAACTCAGTTTATCTTTAGATTATTTTTCTTGATGCTTTCATGAATAGTCTTATTGTGAGGCTATGATGCATAGACTGGATTTATAACCTTGAGATAAGCCTGACATATTTATTTCTACTTGAAACCAGATAAGCAAAGCTCTGTGTGTGGCCCAGAACTATCATCCTTTATTAACTGAATAAGAAAACTAAAGACAGAAGCCTTTTCTATCTTAAAACAAAACCTCTTCCATTTACGGTAACTGTTGTTTCTTCAATCTGGAAAATGATTTCAAATCATTTCTTTCTTTGATATCTATCTTTGATGTCACACAGAAAATTTCAAAGCAATACTGAATATGACATCATATAAATTCTAGTTTCCACTCATCAAATTCGCTCTTTATTAGCATGCTATTGCTTTAAGAATAGTTGTGTGTTTATAGAATAAGTAGCAGTGAACCACAAGAGCTAAATTCTATGAAAGAAAAACCCAATCACAATGCTGACTTGCTCTTTCCAGATATGTCCTTGCTAAAAGAGGACAAAGATACAAGATGCTGAGCCTTCTAGATCAGGGCTTTTCAACCTTTTCACCCATTGTACCACTTTTAGGATATGGCAATATCCGAGTACCACCAATCACCTAGCAAGGTGTCAAAAACTTGACCAAAAAAAAAAAAGGAAAAAAGTGATAAAGTACAGGTACTCCTTGACTTACAACAGTTTGCTTAGTGACTGTCCGAAGTTACAATGGCACTGAAAAAAGTGCCCCCCAAGCCACAGCCGAGCAAGACACCTGCCTGCCCGCCCAGCGGCACTCTCATTCCCCTCGCCCGCTATCACTTTTCTAGGATGGTCACGTACCACCTGCCAGGTGCCAATGTACCACAGGTGGTACCCGTACCACTGGTTGAAAAGCCCTGTTCTAGATTGTCTCTCACATGAGGAATCAGGCTCAACAGGAAGTTTAGATTAGAGCCACTCTCGTTCACCTCTTTTATCAGTTGAATGAGCTTTTCTCATTCTTCCATAAAAGAGTATCTATGGGGAGGTTCCTTAATTTTTGTCTAACAATAAGCCAACACAGTTGGGTGAAGAATGACCGGTCTGCTGGGTACATGGCCAAAGAAGGGACCCTTGGTGGTTCAAGTCTCTATGATTCAGGTCTTGAATCCTAAACATTCGTACAATTCTCAAACCCATGCTTTCACCCTGAAATATTTTTTAAAAGCATAGTGCAAGGATACACAACTCTTATGCTTGTTTGGAGCAAGTGTCTCCTAAAGCAGTGGCCTCCAACCTTTTGGGCACCAGGGACTGGTTCTGTGGAGAGAGGTTTTTCCGCAGATCGGAGGGGTATGGTTTCACGTGTTGCCTGCATCCCGCAGATGTGGCTTTGCTCGTTTGCGTGGCCCCGTTGCTGGCATGCCAATCCATGGACCTGGGTTTGGGGACCCCTGTTCTAAAGAGTTAACCCACTCCCAAAGATCCACTGAGAGCCTCTCCGAAGTTCAGCTGGCTTTCAGCTATCTGTATAAAAGCTTCTGCTCAACAGAACCTAGGTTGATAGGCTGATTTTGTACTTTGGAATGCTGATCTTGTGCTGCCCACCTGTTTCTGAACCTTTGCTTTGAATCTTGTCACCAGCTGATTCCCATGATTCCTGTTATTGTACAAGCTATGTCTAAATCATGGCTCAGACTTTCTGTTGCTAATTGCCTTGCTTATAAGTGAAACATGTGCATCCCATCTTGATTCTGCAGTAATTTTAGAGGTCTGATATTCTGATTCATAAACTGTGTCTTATTCTCACCTGGATGAGTTCAGTCTGTTTTGTACTGAATTTGACCCTTTATCTTAAGACATTATTTCCTGTGTCATTCCTTCTGTATTTTTATGAAACTACGTTCATCTGTATGCAGCACAACATTTGAAATTTCCTATCTTGTAGGAAAGATTTGTATACCGTATACTATGGTTTTATGATATTGTTCCCATCTCTATTCATATATATTTTTTCAATTTTGCACCAACTCTGGCAAAGCAAGTCCTTCATTTCTATCCTATTTACATTGCATTTTTGTTACTCTTTAAAAAACGTGCAGTTGCTGTTCACCCATGAATGCTCCCAAGTATTGATAGAATCTATGTTGGGAAAGCTTTCAGTATTCTGCTTTTTGCCAGGCATTTCCTTAATACCGAAACAGTTATAACAAGCCATCTCAAACTATGTGAAAGTCTTTGTCCAAGTACCTTTTTAGATCTTTGAATGTCACCATTTGTTACAAACTCTAGCTTGAAAAGGATCCCTAGGAATTTCTGTTTTCCTTCCAACACCCAAGTACCCAGAGTAATTCTGGGAAAAAAGAAACACCTTTGAAAAATCATTCCCAGTAAAATGATTACACATACACAAGAAAAAAAAATGCATGAAAAAGAACATGGACGCTTTCAAATAGAGGTTACTACATATTTTATTGATTAAATTTATATGCCACCTATCTTGCTGACTCTGGGCAGCTTTATTATATTTGCTTCCAATTACTAGGAAAGATCTCATTTGAAGGATTTACACAGCCTTAATTATCAACAGGATTTTGAGCTGCAGAATGAGTTTCTTAAAAGTTTTTTAAATAGAGGTAGTCCTCAACTTACGACTATAATTGAGCCCAAAATTTCCATTGCTAAGCAAGACAGTTAAGTGAATTTTGCCCCATTTCTTGCCATACTCATTAAGTGAATCACTGCAGTTGTTAAGGTAGTAACATAATTGTAAAGTGAATCTGGCTTCCCCATTGACTTTGCTTGTCAGAAGGTCATAGAAGATGATAATGTGACCTGGGGGCACCACAACCGTCATAAATACATGCCAGTTATCAGGTGTCTGAATTTTGATCACATTATTATTATTTTTTTTATTATTATTATTTTAATTTCTATACCGCCCTTCTCCCGCAGGACTCAGGGCGGTGCACAGCATATTAAAAACAGATACAATAACAATATACAAAAATAAAACCCTTCTAAAACCAAATTAAAAACCAAATATTAGAGGCTGTGTTCCAATTAAAATTATACTTAAAATCGTCCCTAAATAAAATCCTCCTTAG
>NW_015387958.1:17961-20521 GCF_001527695.2 Protobothrops mucrosquamatus | reverse complement strand
CCTGGTCACGGCCGACAAATGATCTTCCAGTGTCAGCCGTGGATCCAGGAGGACACCCAAGTTGCGTGCCTTCTCTGAGGGGGCCAAAATTTCGCCCCCTATAGACAGCGATGGAATCAGCTGACTATGCCGAGGCGCCGGCAGCCACAGCCACTCGGTCTTGGAAGGGTTGAGCCTGAGTCTGTTCCTCCCCATCCATGGCCACATGGCCACATGGATGCTGCAAGGGTCGCAAACCTGAAAAACATCATGTGTTGTAACTTCAAATGATCACTAAACAAATGATTATAAGTCAAGGACTATCTATATATGGTACCCTCCTAAAAGCTGGTGGGTGTTGCATCAATTATCCAATCTCCGGTCTCATTCAAATGTGTGGCCTTTTAACTTCTATAATTTCCAGCCAATAGGGAGGAATGATAGAAGTTTTGGGAAATAGGGAAAGATGTGTTATGAGGACATTGTGAAATTGTGAAAATTCAGGTCTATGGCAAAATGTAGCTATATTATGGTAACAGTTTCAATTTTCAAATTAAAAAAAATAATCTTCCAGGTAGTTCTTAATCTCAAGTCCCACAATTTTCTACCATGTTTAAGAATGTCCCTGGATTGAAGTATTTGAAATTAAAGAAGAGAGTAGATGATTAATATTTGAATGATTTTTGGGGGATATATTATCAGAATTTGTTGTAAAAAAAGAAAGAAAATTTTATTTAAAAGATAAGTATTTGAGATTAAAAAAGAGTTTAGATGATTAATGATATATAATTGTATTATTTTAAAGGATTTATACTGTTTTAAAGGTAGTTAAAGATTGTATTTAATGGGTTTAAGATACTTGGATGATTAATAGCAGTAAGATTAGTAGTTAATTTTTACTTTTTATTTTTGTAGAAATGGCAAAGTTTAATTTTTAGATATTTGGATTTGGGGAAGATGGATAATTATATTTTGAGTTTTGGAGCTAAAATATGTAGTATATAATTTTTGTTGTTTTTTATTATTATTTGAGTTAAAGTTTATATAGTTTATATAACTTATATATGCATTTTATAGTTAAGTTTGTTATTGTTTATTAGAGTTAAAGTAAATTAATACTTGTATGTATTATAATTGGATTGTTTTTGTTAGATTTGGGTTGTGTACGTGACTACTCCTGTATTTAGTTCTGGGAAGTCCGGGGGGGGGGTTTGGTGGAAAGGGATGAAGGGATAGAATTATATAAAATTTGGTGTATTTATTCTTTATAGAAAAATACTGTAAACAGAGGAGATGATCGGCTAGTACCCTAAACTGCATGTGAGGAGGAAGAAAAAGAAGGGGATAGGATGTGTAGGATAGTTGGAAAGGAGGAAGGAGGAGAGGTTGTGGGTTCGAGGGAAGGAAGGAAGGAAGAGGAAAGTAGGTAGGGTGGTGGAGTGAGGGTGGTTGCAGGGGGGGGGATCGCCGATCATTTCCGAGAATGATTTGAATAGGTCTTTCTTTTTGTTTTAATTAAAAGCATCATATTTGTATTATGTTTCCATGAAAAATTAATAAAAAAATTGAAAAAAAAAAAAAAAAAGAATGTCCCTGGAAAAAAAGCAGCAGAACACTTAAGAGGTAAAATATACAGTGCGGAAAACATAGTTCAATCCTGTTGTTTCAGTGTAACGAACACCATGCCTTGTCTGACAGTAGATAAGGTACTATGAAAGGGAGACATACCTTGATGTAGGTTGGGTGTCTGAATGTTAATTTTTTCAGGCCAGATATTTGTGATGATGGAAGATCTACAGGATCTACTACAAGACCCTCTGCATCCATTCATACTGATTTTTTCTTAGCCAACTTTCCCAGGTTACACCAACCTGGAATATGGTATGGTTTCTAAAACAAACCTTTTGAACTTCACATTGACTGTCAATAAGCAGGGAAAGAATGCCCTAGGCCTAGAAGAAGAAGAAATCCAGCTTTTGGAAAGCTGAAAACATTATAAGCAGCCATAAAAGTTTGGCTTCAAATTCAAGAGTATCATTTGAGGAGCCTAGATAAGATGAAACCAAAAAGCTAATTCATTTGTTAAGAATTAGAACAGTGGGGATAATACATCTAATAGTAAGTTGGAATGAATCTTACAAATGGGTTCAAAACATTTCAGTGTTAGCAACTCTCTTGGATAAGAACTGCGATTTTATCTTGGAAACCTTAGTGTGGAGTTATATTTCTGTTCAGCAAAGATATGTTTGCAGAGATGACCAGAGATTCCTGTAGAATAGACTCAGTGGGCAGAAAAGAAGAGTGTTCAACTTTTCCTCCACCACAAATTGAATTCTCATTGCAAGATAAACTTCCCTCACTGCAGCTGTTTCCCCCCCTCCATGACGTGTGTCTTAGAGCAAAGAGAGTGAGGTAAAATATTTATCATGGGCAGGACAGCTACTTTCAAGAGAAAATCAATGGCAGGGGACAAGCTATGCAAGCAATGTTTCATTTATTACCGTATATACTCGAGTATAAGCCGAGTTTTTCAGCCCATTTTTGGGGCTGAAAAATGCCCCCCTCGGCTTATACTCGAGTC
>NW_015387958.1:0-17699 GCF_001527695.2 Protobothrops mucrosquamatus | reverse complement strand
CGAAGGGGGGAGGCCTGGCGACGCTGCGCCCTGCCGGGCGCTCACTGACAGGGCCGGGGGGGCCGAGGCGGCCAGGGAGGAACAGCCAAAATGCCCCCTCGGCTTATGCGCGGGTCACCAATTTTTCCCAGTTCTCTGTGGGAAAATCGGTCCCTCGGCTTATACTCGGGTCGACTTATACTCGAGTATATACGGTAATTTCCCCGGGCATATTCTGATTGCCACTGCAATTTTCCCTGCAATGCACAAGAACAATTTAATACCCAGATTTACTTGAATTCCATTTATGTAACTCCCATTACCCTGTTAAGATGTATACAAACTCAGCGGTTTTCAAGGGTGATGAATAAATGTATTAGGCACTAAAAATGTGTTCAAAAGAAATTAATGCAGAATTTATGTTAAGCTAGGCTAGGACCACGTAGAAACATATAGTCAATTTAAAAACAGTTTTTTAAAATATATATATAAACTATCCCTGATATATTTTTTTTTTGTTTTAACAAAGAATAGAGTGGGGAGAATAATACTACTTAATGTCACATAATTTCCCACACAGTGTTATTACAACCAAATATGTATACTAAGACTTCCTTTATAAGAAAATACAGAATTACAAGCTGAATCTAAATCCTCCCCCCCTCTCTCTCACACACATGGTGACATTGTTTTTAGAATATAGAATAACAGAGTTTTGAAGGGACCTTGGAGGTCTTCTAGTCCAAACCCCTGCTCAGGCAGGAAACCCTACATCATTTCAGACAAATGGTTGTCCAATCTCTTCTTAAAAACTTCCAGTGTTGGGACATTCACAACTTCTGGAGGCAGGTTGTTCCACTGATTAATTGTTCTGTCAGGAAATTTCTTCTTAGTTCTAGGTTGCCTTTCTCCTTGATTAGTTTCCATCCATCGCTTCTTGTCCTGCCTTCAGGTGCTTTGGAGAATAGCTTGACCCCCTCTCCTTTGCCGCAACCCCTAGGATATTGGAAGACTGCTATCATGTCACTCCTAGTCCTTCTCTTCATTAAACTAGACATACCCAATTCCAGCAACCATTCTTCATATGTTTTAGCCTCCAGTCCCCTAATCATCTTTCCTTTTTTTTTTTTTTAGGAAAAGTTCTGCTTTCAATACACTTCTATAAAATATCTCAAATGTTTTTCTTGCAAATGATGTATCCTTATTTAGTAATAAGCTATATTTATACCTAGCCATAGAAAGCTGTGGGCTGATTCACATGTATAGTATGATTAGCATTCAATATAGGTATAGCCTGTGCACAAATTGGAGTAATAACTTTGAGATTTTGCCCACTTTAAGGAGTATTTTTTCTACATTGGAAAAATAATCATGTTAATTGTGTACCTTATATAATTACGTATGTTTACTTGAAATAAGAATATAATTCTATATATCCCTCACTAATCACAGGATACATTACAATAGGATGCATTACTATTTTCAGGTTAAGCAAAATATCTGGTTTTTAAACATAATGTATATTAAACTTTTGAATTACCATATATGCTAAATAGTACAAATTATAACAATTAAAATCAAGACTGATAAATCTCATTTCATTTAAACTATTGTTGAAAAAGCTATATACTTAATAAAATACCCTTCTGAGAATATAAAACCATCCTTCTTGCAAACATCCAGCTTTTATATATCCGAAACTCTTCATAAGACACAAACTCCAAAGTAGGAACCTCAGCTCCCAGAATTCTTAGCAATAACTGTGCCAGCTAGAAAATTGATGAGTTGGTCCACCCACCCAGAGAGCTGGAGAAGATTATTCCAGATTTGGTGAACTACAGCACTTATCAGCTCTAGCCATCACAGATTACTGTTGATGAGAGTTATAGAATGAAGGTTCAGACCAGATAGAGGGATTACTTTTTCTCTCTGCTCTGCATTTCTCAAACCAAGTTAGATAAATAAAATTACTCCAGAGAATTAGGAAGCTGTATGTACATCACATTACCCACATAATAATATTCAAAAATACTACCACATTTTATATGTCAGTCCCAAGATTAGAATCCTGAGTTTCTCCTGTCCTTCCAGGTCAATGACTGTTATGGTAGTTTCTCAGCTAGCCTTGAAGATTTCTGCCATCTGTTCTTGTTTATAAAATGGCTTTCTCTGGTGTGAGAATTATTGATTCCACATCACTAGCTTCAGTTTTTTAAATGTTATCTCAAACTTATTTACACAAGGCATATTTATTTCTGGGAGACATGTTGACAGAACACACAGTTATATAAAGCACCTTTGCTTTCCATTTGCAAAATCACCAACAGAAATTAAAGTAATAGTAATTTCACTATTTTAATACAATTGTGTGTTAAATGTACTTTTTTACAAGGTATGTTGCATTTTCTAATCACGCAGACTCCTATCTTTGTAAGGGTTCCACTACTGAAAACAAGAAAGTATATAATTAATTATCATAAATTCTAATCCCAATTCAAAGAAATACTTTATATTGACTACTAAGGAAGAGATCATTAAATGTATTATATATTTCATTATTTGCATTATTTGAGCATTAATATCTCATACAAGATTATTTTTTTTCTTGCAATAGTTCAAGCAAGGAAACTGCATTGATTAAAGATCACAAAAAATGATTTCCAGATCTTCACATTTCAGCATCTAACAAAGAGATTTGGGGATAAAGATTTGCATATTTTTGCAAATTTCAAACTGGCCTAATAAAAGTATTGCCCCCATATTTGAGGGAGGAGGAGAATTGTTCAACTAAACATACCAGAATTTTGTTATTACATTTAGCTATAGTAATTTTTTAATCACTCTGTTATAACCAATAACATAGCAGTAAGGTATAATGAACGATGGCTAAATTTCCTCAAGCAAGCAGAGAAAAATTCCTTCTGCTAATTCTGCAGCCACATGTAACTGAAACTATTGCATATTAACTTTATTCATATATAAGCTCATTAAGAATTTCTGCAATATATTTTTGTAAAGGTCACTTGTGTTTTTTTTAACAAAAACACGAATTAAATATATCCAGGAAGCCCTTTGGGGGAAAAATCTGAAATTAAAATGAAATAGCTAACTTCTAACAATCAAATGGTTCCATATTTTAAACTGACCACCTGAAATAATATTTCTTTCTAACATAATCATTACTGGGAATAAAAAAATATTTCTCAGACATTTTTGTCTGGAAAATTATGGGAATCCCCCAACACATCAAGAAGAAATCAGGTTGATGGAAGCACTGACCTATTAAAACTTGCAGTTTCCAGCCATGTAACATTTTCATCTTTTAAAAGGGAAATGACTAGTAATCAACTGTAACTAATACTAGAAGTGTAACAGAATAAACTTTTAAATTATTACCATTTGATAAGTAATCGTAGAAATACCACTATGACTTGCAATGTTAAAAGCATATGTAAAGTATAGGACATGGCGTACCACTGGGGATTATGGTTCATCCTCATCCATTTTTATTTGAAAAATAGCAGACTGGATTAAAATACAAAGAAGAATTTACTTTACCTAGTAATTTATCATTTTCTCTAAAAAAAATGCAGAAACCCCCTCAAACAATCAGTTAATAAGATTTTTGTAATTTTATTCTATCCTCTTTCAATAAATTTTATTTAAAAAAAACAACCTCTGAAACTAGCTTACTTTCTGTGGCACTGGGGAAGCCAAGAACCTGATCTGTACTGTGGTTCTATGTCCCCAGTCCCATCCAAGGAGTTAAGTTTAGATCTATTTAAGAATCAGCCATATTAGAAGATGATCGCTCTACTCTGAAATGGTAATTAACTGAGAATTAACTATATCTGGTTTCATGCAGCAATTATATAAAACCCATGAATGGTTGGGCACACTTTTACAGCTGCCAAACCATTAAAAGCTATAGACTGGCTTGATAAAGAAAACAGTAATAAATTTGTCCAATTATTTTGGAGGAAAATAGCAAATGTGCATGAATCCCAGCTCTTGGGGTTAGTAAGAGCATGGGTCCCCAATCCCCGGTCCTAAGCCGGTTCAGAACTGAGCCGCAGAAGTAGTGGGTGGGTGCGCACATAGCTGCATTTGTGAAAGCAGCACCCATGCAAAACCATCCCCTCCCCCCCAGCCTCTATCGGTCTGCCGATCTGGGAAGTTGGAAACCGCTGAGTAAGAGGGTTAACAATAATGCTTCACTCCTACACTAACTCTGAGTCTAGAGTAATCTTCATCAAATCTGTAATTTATTTCTCTACCAGCTTTAACAATTGTATAAAGATATATCTTAGTATTACCTTTAAAACTCAGCCATATCCAACAGACTAAACTATTAATCCCCAATGCATAAAGTGGTCTCTCTCTCTCTCTCTCTCTCTCTCTCTCAACAAAAGACATATTGTTACTAGTCATTAATGTAAGAAATGCTAATGGGATGTGAGAATAACCTTGAGGAACAGCAGGAATGGCTGCAGCTAAGGCAGTGGTCAGATAAGAGAAATCTGAGACCAGAGCAGGAATTATGGTCTCGGCATTAGATACTGTTCATTCTTTTGCTCTTGAGAAAGCTTTGTTATTACTGTATGTCATAAAAACTGACTTACAGTACATAAAACTGAACAGATTTACAGTATGTTAACTTTTACTATCTTGTCATATTTAGTTTTTTATGAAATGTACAAAAGCAGAGTGGACACCAAAAGTTAATGATGAAGTAATATATTCTTATGCTAACAGACAGATAAGGATGCTTATTATACTCTATCCATTAAGACGGCAACAATTTAGATAGTTGGAATCTGATGTGGAAACAAAATGATAGGAAAACAAAAAGGGTACATTAATACAAAATGTGCAGTGTTGCTGCTGGACATTGTGAAGGCTGCTGACATACACAAGCCTTCAATGCTGTAGATACTTCAATGCTGTAGATACTGAACTTTCAATTAAAATTTAAGGGAAAAAAGAGGAATGATATTGGCTAAACACTAGAAAACAAGAACATCTGATGGAAACAGTCTTTATTCCTCATCAAGCTAATTATCTCCACAATCTGCTCTAGGATAAGTTATGGATTTGTTTACAATTCTTTCTGAGTTGTGGCCCTGCAGATGTGACTGCAATTCCTAATCTGAGTCCTGCACATCTGGAAGGTATCACGGGAAGGCTACCTAAAGATACTCTATTCCACGGGTGTCAAACTCAATCACATCACATGATGTATCGTGACATTTTTTGCCTTTGCGGAGCTGGGGTGGGTGTGGCCCGCGCATAACGCATCCGGCCTGTGGGCCGCCAGTTTCACACCCCTGCTGTATTCATTTCTCTGCTTTAAATAGGTCTCTTGAAATACATCCTTTCATGTTTGGGTTCTCTTTTAGTCACAGTTTCGCTTGTTACTGAGAGTTAGTTTGGTTTGCTGCCCATCTTACCAAAGTCAACTATGGCTGGCAAACAACAATCAGATAAAGACCATAAATAAAAACAAAGGAATAACATCCATAAAAGCAAAAGATAGGTACCACAGGAGAGGGAAAATAAAAATGGCCACCTCAACAAGGGAGCTATAAGAGCAAGTCTCCAGTTGTCTGTGAGCCCCAGGCCTAGTGGTTAAAATACTGGACTAGATGTAGGAAGACTGAATTCTGATCTGCCTGAGGCACAAAAGCCAAATGGGACAGTTATTTTGTCTCAGCCTTAGAAAGAAAGCAGTGGGCAAACCACTTCCAAAAATTGTTACCAAACTGTGTAGAATTGCTTATTTGTTGCCAAGAGTCAAAAATGACTTGGGAATGGGTGGGTGGGGAGAACCTAGAAGAAATCAGAATCCACTGCGTTAGTGATAACTGAGCCATTTTTCTCAGCAAATTTTATTATTTATTTATTTATTTATTTCAGAAGCTTTTATGATGTTTCAATCAAAATACGAATCTAAGCTGCTAACAAAAGCTTAAATTCATAATACATTTTTAAAGAAATCAATGAATACAGTACATTTACATAAAAACAATAGTCATGCTGCAATTATAAAAACCTAATAAACAGCACTCATACCTTCTCCCAATGCCTTTTTAAACAGCTAGATTTCACCTTCTTTTCTACAAGAGACAGCCCATCTGCGAGTCCCCTCCTATTATCTCTTAGGATGAGTAGATTCTATTTGTAGTAAGTTATGTCAGAAATATCCAGGTTTTGAGCTATATAAGACTTCATAGAACATTCCTAGCACCTTGAATTCCACCTAGAAACACCAACAACAAATTTGCTTGCCATTGTCACCAGAATACAACTGCTCTGAGGTGTAGACCGCATCTAATTTTAGCCTTGCTTTTGCATTGGAGTTGTAATGCATTTGTAAGAGCAGGAATTTAGTCTAGAAAGTTCCCATGTTTGGGGTACACAAAGGTATAATCATGTATGTAATGCAGACTATTGTTTGTTCTTTATTGGTATGTCTTGATTTTTATTTAGACAATGACTCTTACAGGGCATGAGAGGTGTTATTCTTTACTTGGATGAAGAAAGCCAAAAGTTAAGGAACCTCAAAAAGTAGGAATAAAGTTTCTTGCAGACTTTATTATGCTAACTTTATTTTCCCTGTGTTTAGACGGTTTGGTACAGCAGATTACAATCTGCCTTGTCTCCAGTCAGCAGATGATAAAGGGTTAACTGGAAGAAATTCCTTTCTTCGATTAGTACCTTTTCTGTATATCTTTTACAGATGTGCTTATTTCTTTGGGGTTTTGTCGGCTTCAGTCCCAAGACTCTAAGCCAGGGGTAAGCAACCTTGGCTCTTTTATGACTTGTGGACTTCAACTCGGTTGACATGCCAATTATACAGATTAGGTTAAAAACACAGCATATCATACAGGAAACTGCTATTTCTGCCAAAGGAAGTGTTAAAAAATACTTACTGAAAGGGTGCCCAAATGTCTGCACCTACCATATTCACTATTTCTATTCTGAATATATGAATAATTGTACTTAAATGGTAAACATGCATTCATTTTCAGAAAGATGTTTAATGTCTGGTCAAAGAACACAATAAACAAATCATATTGTTGAACACTGCAGCCATAGAGGTTGTTGCAGGTTCTGTTCACTTAGGGATTCACTGAAAAGTATAATTTAATCAGATGTACCTAAACTTTTGCATGCAACTGAATATCCTTGTATACAATATGTGGTTATGGGAAAATCCTTCATGCCTCTTAACACTGTTTACTTCAGGGGTGTCAAACTGCCGGCCCGCGGGCCAGTTTCATCATACCGGAGCCGCGCCCACCCCATTGCCGGCAATGGCGAAAAAGCTCTGATATGTTGCGCGACATCACGTGACGTTGCGAGTTTGACATGTCTGGTTTACTTCATGCCAAATACAGTCCTTTAGTTACCAAATGTCTATATATACTGAAGACTATTTTCAAGAAACAATAAAAAGTACCTGAGTCATAACTATTAACTACAAAGTACGAATTTTAAATACTTAGCTCATCCAAAAGGAAAGTTCTGTAACAGAAGACTGTTAGCAATGAACAGACCGAACCCAATAAAAGCAAGAATAATTCGTTCCCTGTCCAGAGCCACATGACCCATCATCATCTGGGATTCTGTTTGGGTGGCGGGGGGGAGGTGGGTGAGGTGTAACAATACTCTGTGAAACAATTTTTAAACAGAGTAATTTAATTTGGAGGTGGGAATCGGTGAATTTCTAGATATTATGGAACTACAATTCCTAGGCAATGAAAATCAATGATATAGTCTAGTAGTCTTACCTTGGCAACCTGTGGAGGATCAATATGTTCTAAATGTTCAATTTTCATAAACATATTACTTATGATAGCCTACATTCTTGATCAAATCATGTTCACACAGAATTGTATTATACTAAATCTAGGGCCATCTGCAGCCTTCAGAAGTCTTTTAAATGTTATCAGAGAGCGCTTGACATGATTTGTACAAAACTGATTTGCTCTGTTTTGGGGTATTTGCAGAGGGAGAAGTAGGGAGATTTAATCAATCCCTAGAAGGCTGAACCTATTTCACCCATTCACTTTAGTAAAGTTCTGTTAGCAGCCATATCCCTTGTTAGCTAAGAAGCTAAAATAATAGATAGAATAAATAAACAAATAAGTAAATGTCTTTGGCTGTGATCAACATATCCAGATCTGCACTAAAGATATACAGATTTTTAGGTATGTACAACGTTGTAGTTCCTATTGGAGTTGTGAAAATCTACAGTGACTATGTAAAGACCGTGCAAGAGCACAAAGGCAGTTTACTAGACTTTAATTTTGAAACAAGTTTGGGAAAAAAAGTACTGTGATCCAGATCAAGCTTGCTTTCTTTCAGTCTGTGTTTCTCTTCAAAAATCTTGGAGATAAGCAAAATTCTTCATTGTTTTATAAATTTTATGTTTGTTTAAAAAGTAATGAATAAAAACTATCCAATTTTTTATAAACAGGTACGAACAAAGGAAAACAAAAACTTGCAGAAAGAATCACAGCAAACCAATGGCTGAGCAATTTATAGTATTGCTCAGTTTTTTTTACAGGCTAACAAAGAATATAGGAACTTTCTATGATAAAGCATCCAGAGCTTACTTCAACAATGAGCACATAGTCAATTGCTTTGAAATTCATTCCAGAAAAACTGAAATTCCGGAGGAAGAAAAGTCATCTTTATTCTCCCTGATTCTTGCACCCTTCATTGCTTCAGAAAGCAGCATGAAACTTGATTAATCCATTAGAGGTAAAGTAAAAGTAAAGGTTTCCCTGTCAGTTGTGTCCAACTTTAGGGGGGCGGTGCTCATCTCCGCTTTTTGGCTGAGGGAGCCAGCGTTGTCCGAAGACAATTTCCGTGGTCATGTGGTTAGTGTGACTATGTGCCAAAAGCGCACTGAACGCTGTTACCTTCTCACTGAAATGGTACCTAGTTATCTACTCCCATTTGCATGCTTTGGAACTGCGAGATGAGCAGGAGCGGCAGCAAGTAGCAGGAGCTCACCCCATTGTGAGGAGCTCAGGTCTTGAACCCAGCTGACAAGCTCAGTGCCTTTAACTGCTGAGCTATCGTGCCCCCAACTAATCCATCCTAACCAGAAACCTAGGAGCCCATACAGGAAGAAGAAAACTGGATAATTCAGCAGCTTTTCCAAAGTAGTCATAAAATGATGATGATTACCATGATTCTGTTCTACTATTGGAATAGAGAAGCATGATCAGAATGGAAACAATATTCCAGTTGTTTTATATCTATAAAAAAAAATAGTAATTCCATTTGTAGCCTAAGCATAAAAGCAAATGATTATTAACAGAATGATTCACAAGCCTAAATTTGTGAATAAATAAGACCCTTATTTATTCACATAATAGATATAATAATTTACAAGAACCCTTTTTTTTGCTCAGCCATAATTGCTATGCTACTGTCCTAACAGTGAACTTTTAAGGAAGAAGATACTTGTTGCAATAGATGGTAACATTCTGTTAACTTAAAAAAGACATGACTTTCAAAATTCAGACTGAAAAGCAGGAAGTGGACTTGTTATCTACACACTACAGAGTCTAAGGAAGCAGGAAGTTTATACATATCCTTGCATTTTGGGGGATATTTTTTAAAAAAAAATATTGCCAAAGTATTATCTTTTTAGCTTATAATCTTTTGGGATACAGCAATGGACTGTATTTAAATTATAATCACAACTGCTATCATGTATGAAGCAGATGACCCACCAATGACTTCATTTTGATGCTTTGGTGTGTTGTTTTCATAGTATCAGTAAAAAAAAAGGATATGAAATATTGTTTAGGTTGACATTCAGTTTTACCTGGGACCCACTTGCTCCATCTTTGTGAAACATACCTGCAACAGGAATTTAAAACCTTCCAGTTTATTACATGTTGGACACATCCAGCAACAAAGAGAACTACTACAGTGTAACAAGAGGCCAAGGATTAATCCAAGAATGTGGCATACAAAAAAGTAGCTCTCATGAAAGCTGAGGGATGGAATAAGTAGTTTAGTAGTACATGTACAGTAAAGATAGAGTATTATTTAGTTGGTTTGATCCAGTTCTTGTGCTTCAGAAGCAACAGAGGCTCAACTGAAATGGAGAGCTTATTATTTCCAGCAGCAGGCCCATATTCATGCCACAGCTGCCTACACACCTATGACTACCTGACTGCTTTACAGCCATGGTCTCTGTAGGGCAGGGGTGAGGCCCTTTTATGATTTAAGGACTTCAACTCCTAGAATTCTTAAGCAATGCTATAGGGCGGTGGTGGCAAACCTATGGCACGAGTGCCAGAGGCGGCACTCAGAGCCCTCTCTGTGGGCACATGTGCCGTTGCCCCAGCCTTGTCTCCCCCCGTGACCCCCTCACCAGCTGCCCCCTGGAGGAGAGTCGCCCCCGAGCGTGGCCCACACGGAGCAGCGCAGCCAAGGACATGGCAGCCAGGCAGTGTAGACATGACTCTGCCCTCATGCCCCATCGCGCACAGTTGATGCTGTGGAGCGCAGGCAGAGGGTGTGGCCGCCATGGCGCTGCTGGGCTGCCTGGGTGATCTGCGGCGGGCCCTGGAGATGGTGAGTGGCCCTGCGGGAAGGCGGGATGGGGCGGGGCAGGGGGTGGAGCGGGGCCGGGGCCAGTTTTTGGGCACTTGATCTCTAAAAGGTTCACCATGACTGCTATAGGGCATGTATGCGCAATGTTGCATCTTGGGAATGAGCCCAATTCACTCCTGCTCTTGTTAAGATCCAGCACCAGAATCCCATGGGTGGCCAGCCTGGAGATTAAGGGGCTGAGCCATAATTTTTATTGTCAGATCCTGTCATTAGTTGCTTTAGTTAGAGAATATCCCCAAGTAAGGGTGCCATAATATATCAACAGGGACTTAGAGCAATGATGAGTCTGAGTAGCTAACAACTTGGGAGATCTATACAGATGCAATCTAGCTGGCTGTAGTTGCTTGTGAAGAAAGCTGCCTTCCCCAACTCATATCAAATAGAAAGGCATAATTGTATGCAATGGCACTAAGCAGAATGAAAAGAAAAATGGCAAAATTGATATCATGTAGTAGTAGTAGTAGTTAAAGTATTAGACCAAGGAGACCCAGCTCAGCTCTTCTTTAAACAATAAAAACAGTATGAGTGAGTTTGGGCCACCCACTATATCAGTCCCCTTAGCTCAAAGGACAATTATTGTTGTAAAAAATAAAGAGTATGCTGTGTACACCATCTTGAATTCTTGGAGGAATATAAATCTGACAAATTTGAAGAAAACTGGTTTCTTCCTACACATCCTTCAGTTTTCAAAGTAGGACCATAACAAAATGCATCTCCGGTGTAAGTGGTTTTTCTTTTGTAAGTAATTTTAGAAAACTATTCCTAGAACGAGGGTTGTATATTTTAGTAAATTTTATAACCTCTTTTGTTGTGCAAGTACAAGTTTTCTATTGGGAGGAAAGGAGGCTTAACATTATTACTTTAAAAGGAATTCGCTTGCTCTGATGCATACAGAAGAAGTGAACGGTGTTGGAAAATTAATCTCAATTGAAACTTCAAATGTTAAAGTGCATCTGGGGAAAGCAATATTTTATACTATTTGCACTCTCCCCTTGCCTTTAAATTATGCAATAATTCTTTCCTATTCTTTTTTTCTACTTCATAGTCTCTGGTTCAGTATTGAAGAGACACAGTTAGCAAGTTCAAAGCAAGTATTTCTTTCTCTTTGATGGTCTAGCAACACTTTAGACCTCATTGCTGTTTTAAAAAATTCAAACATTTCAAATATCAGACTCAGGATCTCTCATAAGAATTCTGGCCTCAATATATATAAAGGAAGGCTATGTCTTTCCCTGTAAAAACGAGTATTATGGGAATTTATTCTCTAGAAAACAAACGGTATAGTAAAAATCAATTTAAAAGAACTAAACCAAGGATGTTGTTTATCTCATGTAGCTATTTAGTATATTTCTATCCAAAGTAAGCCATGGTTATCAAGAGTTCTGGTTCATTGTTGTGTTAACTTCCACCATTATTTCAGTTAGCCTAAAACAGCGGTTCTCAACCTATGGGTTGCGACCCCATTTGGGGTCGATCGACCATTTCACGGGGGTCGCCAAGCAAGGCTGTCCGCCATTTTTTCCCCCCTTTTCCGGTGGGTGCCTTACCTCCCTTGAGCTGGGCCAGCTGGTGGTCGGCCTGCTCCATCTCTGCCGCTTGCCAGCTACGCCTCGGCCGGCGCAGGGGGCAGAACCACGCATGCGCGGCGCTCCCGGGCAGGGAAAGTCCTCGACTTACGACCGGTTTAGTCCTCGATTTACGACCGGTTTAGTCCTCGACTTACGACCGGTTTAGTCCTCGACTTACGACCGGTTGGGGGTTGCGGCATTAAAAAGGTTGAGAACCACTGGCCTAAAACTAAATAATACAGCAGCAGCATTTCCATAGTGCAGTTCGCTGAGATTGCTTAAGGACCTTTAAAAGATTGAAGCAAAATCTGAATTTGGTATTATCTGATTGCATCTTGAACTGTCAGCAGCCAAGGTTTAAACACATTTAGAAAACCAAGCAAAAAGGCTAAGATAAAATCAAGCTGGCTAACAAATCAGGTTTTTTTTTAAAAAAAAACGTTAATACCTTGCTCATTAATTTAAATAATGTTCAAGTACTTCAAGAGCCAATTAAATTGTCGTAATATCTCTGTTGTTTCTAGGCAGGAATGCTATTGCAGGGAGAGTTTCCATTCTAGTCCAGTCAACTAAGACTAACATGAGCCTTTTATATCACGGCTCTGAGATAACACATGAAAACTTGCCATGCTAACTGCAAGAGCTACATGAAAGGTGATATGATCCAGAATATGGATCACGAACAATATTATCTTACATATGATAAACTACTTACTTTGGAGTTACTTTACCTTCCAAGCATGTATATTGTAGATATTTATTTATCCTCTTATATTATTTTTATAAGTTACTCAAGGCAGCAAGCATACTAATACTCCTTCCTCCTATCTCCCCACAGCAAGGGTAGGCAACCTTGGCTCTTTTATAACTCGTGGACTTCAACTCCCAGAATTCCTGAGCCAGCTTGGCTGGCTCAGGAATTCTGGGAGTTGGAGTCCACGAGTCATAAAAGAGCCAAGGTTGCCTACCCCTGCCCCACAGCAACAACCCTGTGAGGTGGATTGGGCTGAGAGAGAGTGACGGGCCCAAAGGCACCCAACTGGCTTTCCTGCTCAAAGCAGGGCTAGGATTCCTAGTCTCCTGGTTTTTAGTCTGGTGCCTTCACCACTAGTCCAAAGAAACAAAAGCAATGACAGGTTAACTGAAGAAACTTTTTGTAAGATGCAACTTCTTTCATCAGGAACAGGAAACCGTCATGATATGCCTGTCACACTCTTAGCTGACTACTGGGTGTTCCTGCTCCAGTGCCTTTTTTCAAGATTGGTATGACCATCCTGGCAGCCATTTCAATATGCTCTCAACATTTCTAATGCATCTATCGGCCAAAAGAGTTTGAGACCTCTGAACTAGGATGATTATAGTTAGCTAATTATGTTATGTAATATAATTATAATTTACCGGTGTACCAGGACACTGAATTCTGATACTTTAGTTCATGGGTCCCCAACCCCTGGTCCGTGGACCGGTCTCGGTCCATGGCATGCCGGCAACCGGTCCGCACAAACAAGTGAAGCCCCATCCACGGGATGCAGGCAGCACATAAAAACACACCCCATCCAGTCCATGGAAAAACATCTCTCCAGGTAACCGGTCCCTGGTGCCCCAAAGGTTGGGGACCTGTGTTCATTAAGAGCCATGGTGATGCAGTGGTTGGAATGCAGTATTGCAGGCTAACTCTGTATTCCACTGTCAGGCATTTGATCCTGACCGACTGAAGGTTCACTTAGCCTTCCATCCTTCCAAGGTGGGCAAAATGAGGACCCAGACTGTTGGGGGCATTATGGTGACTCTGTAAACTGCTTAGAGAGGGCTGTGAAGCTCTATGAAGTGGTATATAAGTCTGCTATTTTAACTCCAGTTTCATATATTTATATCAGTGTGTACTTGGCAGCTTTAGATTCACTACTAGTGCAAAAGGAAATGGGTGAGCAAGTAAACAAAATGTAATTAAGCATAATTATAGTAAATTTATTATACACAGAATTGGAGTCCATCTGTCAATTTTGCAGGGCTGGAACACCATTTCTGTTCACAATCCATGATAAATGAACAAAATTAAACCAATGTGCTCTCTCTCTCTCTCTCTCTCACACACACACACACATACACACACAAAAACACAGAATTATTGAATGTATTGGAAACGTATTTCAGGAAATTTCTTAACAAGTCAGCTGATTAGGTGAACAACCTTTAAGCAAGCCAGTTGAATTAGGAAAGTGCATTACATAATAATAATTTCAGCTTTTTGTTTCTTTGGATGTTAAACCACATTCTGTTTCAGTGAAATCTTGTTTCTTGATGGGCCATTTCTGAGTTTTTTTTTTGTTTTTTTTTTAAAAAGCCAAAATTACTAATGCCACCAGCAGTCACATTAATCCTATGAAATCCTCAAGGCAGCTCTAAAGCGATCCTTAGAAACACTGTATTTGCTGCTGTTAATATGATCTCTTTTGACAGGGTAAAAGGATTTACCTATCTGTTGCTTGCACTGAATGCTGCAGCATCACCTTAATTCTATTTAAATTAGAACAAGTATTCAAAGGATGTGATTTATAAGAATGAGAAGGCTTAATAATTGCCTGTAGCCTCTGCTCAGTAGATAAAGATGGAAATTCAAAGTATGGGGGGAGCTGCAATTTGTGAAGGCCTGGAAAGAAGCCAGTCATAGTGATGATGAAAGGGGTTTTTTTCCTAGAAATTTATGAAGAGTGTGGAACATTATAACCAGATTACAATCTCTGATATTAATGCCACTCCATATGAAACAAGTTTTAACAATGTGTGCATGGCTCCTAAACATTTAGCTGACAGGAGAATCTGGCCTTCAAACTCTGCCAGCAGCTTTGCTTATTTGACTACAGGTAATTCTCAACTTATGACTGATCTCACAGCAACTATTAAAAGTTATAACAGACCCCTCAAAAGGTACTTACGACCCAAATTCAAAGTTTCAATGGCTGCCTCCACCTCATCATCACATGATCATATTTTGAACACTCGGCAACTCATTTGCATTTACAGCCATTTGCAGCATTCCACAGTCCCGTGACCACAACTGATGACATTTTTTGATGGAAACTGACGTTTAGTTGTGGTTTCCAGCAAAAAAAATGTCCATTGCAAACAATGGGTTCACTCAACGAATGTGGTACTCATTTTATGACCATTGCGTTTGTTTAACCGCTGGAAAAACTGTCATAAAATCAGGTCAGTCACGTGGCTGCCTCGATTTAAAATCTTCATGACATAACAATGAAAATTCTTTAGGAAGATATTCATAATCTATATTCATAAAAATATTCTTGCCACTACGACACTCAAACTGCAATTGCTACCTTAAGTAGAATGCCCATTGCAAATGTTTATTCCTATATTAGTCCCAATTTATCAACAAATATTGTTAGCATCAATATTTATCTTCCTTTCCAAGATTTTTCCCAGAAACACAATTCTAGAATATCAATTTTTTTCATAAGAATATTTTATCATGTTCCCCATTCAAAACATATCACGCGTTGTCTAGATTTCTCTGTCTAATCTTAATTTCATTTTATAACTCACATTGTAAATTTTTCCTACTTCTTATTAAGTGCAAGTTTATTAGGTCAACATTTTATTATTATTATTTTTTTTTTAAAAAAAACCTGTGTTGTGAACAACTTCTGAACTTTGATCATAATGAAGATTTAATAAGCATATTCTCATTAACTGATATGAAGCAGAGTATTTCTGTGTGAAATTTATATATTAAATGCTTCTTCCTTTTAATGAAAAATAGTCCAGGTGTACATGCATCTCTATAATCTACTTTCTAATGAACATTTAATCAGCCAACAGCCACTGTGTTTCATATTAATTTTGAATGGATTTGCTCAAGTCTTTTGGATTAGCAGGAAAAAGCAAAATAGGTTAGTTTACCCCCTCTGAATTCAATTGTAATTACTCAGTGTGTCAGCTTATATGCTGTAATAAAAAAATCTAAACCTCATACAATGACCATAATATATTGTGTGATATTACATTGCCATAGCAGCAGTTGCCACCCTCTCCTTCCCAGCCCTTTGCATTTAATTATGCAAGAAGTTTATGGCTTTCAGAGGATTAGAATACCTGTTCTAACTTGCTGCCATAAATGAAAGGTATAAGGAGAACCCTATACAGAGATGCAAAAAGAGCAGTTCAAAAGTCATGTATAGTTTGCCAGTATCACTTCTGAGTTAGCAGAGTGGAGATCCAGGCATCTATTTCCCCCTTATGATCCCTTCAAACCTGTAAAAATGAGCCTTGCCATTTTTTTAAGAGCATTCCTTGACTTCAAAAATTACTCTCAAAACATCCGTAACCTGTTATGTAAAGAGCCACTTTGGCTTAGGGCAGGGGTAGGCAACCTTGGCTCTTTTATGATACGTGGACTTCAACTCCCAGGCAGCGGGCTAGAAAGCAGGAGACTTTGAGTTCTAATCCTGCTTTAGGCATGAAAGCCAGATGGGTGATTTTGGGCCAGTCATTCTCTCTCAGTTGGTCAATTCTTTCTGAAGCCAATGGATCAACACTTGGTTGAACTGAAAAAAGCAAGCACTGTACTTGTGGGAAAATGCTAGGAAGAAAAAAAAGAAAGAAAATCCTTGCCTGTTACGTAATGCCTGGTATAACCCTTGAGCCAGCAGTAACTGCATTTCTAATCTACCGTAAATCTCCTGTTGCCAGGATAGAGAGAGATCTTTCCCCATTAACTAAGCATCTCCAGGCTTGGCGAAAACAGCATCCCTCAGTAGAACGCACACTTCCTTTGCAAGGAACACCTTAGCACCCAGTGATTCCTAGGGCCTTCCTGGGCATATCCAGATAGTTTTCTTGGCTTTTCCCAGAACATTTTTTCAATTCCGAAATGTCTTTTTTAATATAAGTATTTTAGATAAATAAAATTATTTTCCATTTTGATTCACTGTGCATAAGTATCCTTCAAAGATATATATTTAGAAACTGGGGATTGTAGAGGGTTTTTTTTTTCCAATGTAACTTTTGTTGATTTTCCAGGTCCAGACTGGAAATTTAATAATTTACAGTCACTTGTCGATAAAGTGATGGCTGAGTAAAGTTGGCAAACTTAACATAATGAAGGCAGCTAATGAGTGGTTATGTATTAACTTTTGTTTTTTGGCTGAGAAACAAAACAAATAAATTAGAATTTTTTGCTGCATTAAATTGCATATTAAGAACAAGTATGACATGTTCAGAATTTACTTTTAGTGCGTTAAGAGCATTTAAGAATACAATTAAAGCATTAGAACTGTATTGCTTTGACTGAAAAGGGGCGTTGGTCTTACCTGAACGCCTTTTCTCAGTACGGAGACGGAGACTCCACCAATGGGTTTCCTTTGTCTGCCTGCTCTTGAGACCAAGTATCCAAAACTTGTCACGCCCCCTCCTACTGGTAATCCAGTCTTAACGAGGGCGAAGCGTTTGAAGATTGACGAGGCGTTGGCTCTCAGCACCCTAACACAA
>NW_015387957.1:122052-123139 GCF_001527695.2 Protobothrops mucrosquamatus | reverse complement strand
CCCCCCCATAGCCTTTGGAGCCTTTCAGAGGTTGAAAGCTTTCGGGGGAGACCCTCCATTCTGACCCACCCCTCGGGTAGATTCCCTCTCGTTCCTTGTCCCCCTCCCCCTCTGCTTTGTGAGTGCGTTGCTGCACGGAGCCGGCTAGGCTGAGGGAACCGACCCGGCCAATCTCCCCCAAATCCCCCCTTCAAAACACACAGCCTCATTCCTGAGCGAGGAGGAGATTTAATAAGAAGGTTTCAGGCTGAAACAGACATTATTTCGCTCGTGAATCCCCATAAGCCATTGGAAAGCAGCGTGGAAGAGCACAGAGACGGCCTCGCAGGACATATAGGGAAAACGCGAAATCACCCCGGGAAAACAGGAACGGGTGAGAAAGAAGCTCAAGGCTGCCCTGCCTTGATGTTCTTTGTTCTGTTTGTTTTAAAAAGTTTTTATTGATTTTTCATACAATTCAGTGGTACTTATTCCACAAACGTGTTGTCTGAGTTTGCTTCTTCTTCTTCTTCTTCTTCTTCTTCTTCTTCTTCTTCTTCTTCTTCTTCTTCTTCTTCTTCTTCTTCTTCTTCTTCTTCTTCTTCTTCTTCTTCTTCTTCTTCTTCTTCTTCTTCTTCTTCTTCTTCTTCTTCTTCTTTTCTCCTTCTCCTTCCATATCCATTATCGGATGTTGGCGGTCCTTCCTTCTTTTCTCCAGCCACTTGTTAAAATAAGTCCCAAGTTTGACAGTACTAGTCAGGTACTTATTATCAGGTATGGTGGACGTGTGTTAAAAGCAAAGGGGTATCGGACAAAAACACGTACTCGGCTAGAAAAGAGATTGGGAAAACATGTACATTTTTAAACCTTAACTTTTTTTTTATTAGGGACTAGCTGTACCCAGCCACGCGTTGCTGTGGCTCAGTCTGGAATCGTAAAATCGTAGCATGTGTTGCTTTTACGTCCAACAGATGGCGCTGTTTTTCAAAAAAAGCATGTTTTTACCAGTCACAGGTGTGACATCTATATAATAGTAGGTATATAAAAACACGCGCGTATTCAAATGCAATGTTGTGTCAAAATTTCAAAGCAATCGGTGAAGAACTTT
>NW_015387957.1:109907-118922 GCF_001527695.2 Protobothrops mucrosquamatus | reverse complement strand
CGTCCTGATCCCTCTCCCCCCCACCCACTTTGTGGCTTCGGAAAAAGTTGGGCATTGATCCCCAAAGGGGATGCTTCAGCCGATCCCGCTGCAGTTCCAGCCCGCCTCAACCAATCAATCAGAATAAAGCTGGAAGGGACCTCGGAGGTCTTCTAGTCCAACCCCCTGCTCAAGCAGGTGACCCTTGCAGAATCACAGGAGGACAGAGTGGGAAGGGACCTCGGAGGTCATCTAGTCCAATCCCCTGCTCAAGCAGGAAACCTTTGCAGAATCATAGGACAGAGTCGGAAGGGACCTCGGAGGTCTTCTAGTCCAACCCCCTGCTCAAGCAGGAGACCCTTGTAGAATCACAGGACGACAGAGTTGGAAGGAACCTAGTCCAACCCTCTGCTCAAGCAGGAGACCTTTGCAGAATCAGAGTTGGAAGGGACCTCGGAGGTCATCTAGCCCAACCCCCTGCTCAAGCAGGAGACCCTTGCAGAATCATAGGAGGACAGAGTAGGAAGGGACCTCGGAGGCCATCTATTCCAACCCCCTGCTCAGAGAGGAGACCCTTGCAGAATCACAGGACGACAGAGTTGGAAGGGACCTCGGAGGTCATCTAGTCCAACCCTCTGCTCAAGCAGGAGACCTTTGCAGAATCATAGAAGGACAGAGTAGGAAGGGACCTCGGAGGTCATCTAGTCCAACCCCCTGCTCAGAGAGGAGACCCTGACAAAATCATAGCGTAACAGAGTTGGAGGGGACCTTGGAGGTCTTCTAGTCCAGCCCCCTGCTCAAGCAGGAGACCTTTGCAGAATCACAGAAGGACAGAGTGGGAAGGGAGCTCGGAGGTCATCTAGTCCAACCCTCCCCCACCCCGCCCAAGCATTCTGATAGAATGGCTGTCCAGTCTCTTCTTGAAAGTTTCCAGTGATTGAAGCCCCCACGACGTCTGAAGGCAACATTGATTGACTGTCTTCACGGTCAGAAACATCTCTCCTTAGTTCTAGGTCTAGAATCTCTCCTTGATCAGTTTCCATCCCTTGTTCCTTGTCTGACCTTCGGGGGGCTTTGGAAAATAGGTGGGACCCCCCTTCCTCTCTGTGAGACCCCCTCAAATATTGGAAGATGGCTATCGTGTCTCCCCTGGTCCTTCTCTTCTCTTCCCTAAACTGGCCATGCCCAGTTCCCGCATCCATCCATCCTTTGTGTGTTTTAGCCTCCAGCCCCCTCATCATCTTGGTTGCTCTTCTTTTTTGTTGTTGTTGTAACGGGGAGACCCAAACTGGTTGCAGGTACTTACTCTCCTATCTGGTGGACGTGTCCTAAAGCTGAAAGATTCTGGTCCAAAATAGACGTCCGGTTAGAGAAAACGATTCCAAAGCACGTAGGTTTTAAGCCAGATTTGTTGTTGTTGTTTTTTGTTCGGCACAGTAGTAGGAAACTGTGAGAAAGGATGTACAGACTTCATTTCACAGAGCCAGCCGTGGGCTGCAGCTGCCAAAAAGGCCAACACAGTGCTGGGCTGCATTAACAGAGGGATAGAATCAAGATCACGTGAAGTGTTAATACCACTTTACAATGTCTTGGTGAGGCCACACTTGGAATCCTGCATCCAGTTTTGGTCACCCCGATGTAAAAAAGATGCTGAGACTCTAGAAAGAGTACAGAGAAGAGCAACAAAGAGGATCAGGGGACTGGAGGCTAAAACATATAAGGAACGGCTGCTGGAATTGGGTAGGTCTAGTTTAATGAAGAGAAGGACGAGGGGGGACAGGATAGCAGCCTTCCAGTATCTCAGGGGCTGCCCCAAAGAAGAGGGAGTCAAGCTATTCTCCAAAGCACCTGAAGGCAGGACGAGAAGCAACGGGTGGAAACTGATCAAGGAGAGAAGCAACCTGGAACTAAGGAGAAATTCCCTGACAGCGAGAACAATTAACCAGTGGAACAACCTGCCTCCAGAAGCGGTGAATGCTCCAACACTGGAGGTTTTTAAGAAGAGACTGGGCGGCCATTTGTCCGAAATGGTCTAGGGTTTCCTGCCTGAGCAGGGGGTTGGACTAGATGACCTCCAAGGTCCCTTCCAACTTTATTATTATTATTATTATTATTATTATTATTATTATTATTATTATTATTATTATTATTACTATGTATTGTCCGCAGCAACAATAGCATTCGTTCAATATTGGGGGGGGGAGATGAAAATCTACCCACGGCAGAAGAATTAATGAAGAAAATCTTAAGACGGCGCAGAAATGGACAGGTCGACATGGAAGATGAAAGAGAAAGAAGACTCAGTGTCCGTCAGAATAGGGGAGAAATTTTATCAGTGGTTAGAAAAAATGGGAAGAGAACATTGAAGAAGTATATTATTAACGAATGTATTGATTAGGAAAATACAGAAGCTAATTAACGAAGAGAAGGACGAGGGGGGGACAGGATAGCAGTCTTCCAATCTCTCAGGGGCTGCCCCAAAGAAGAGGGAGTCAAGCTATTCTCCAAAGCGCCTGAAGGCAGGACAAGAAGCAACGGATGGAAACTAACCAAGGAGAGAAGCAACCTGGAACTAAGGAGAAACTTCCTGACAGTGAGAACAATTCACCAGTGGAACTACCTGCCTCCAGAAGCGGTGAATGCTCCAACACTGGAGGTTTTTAAGAAGAGACTAGACAGCCATTTGTCTGAAATGGTATAGGGTTACCTGTCTGAGCAGGGGGTTGGACTAGATGACCTCTAAGGTCCCTTCCAACTTTATTATTATTATTATTATTATTATTATTAATTATGACTGAGGGTTTTTTAAACACATATATCCAGGATTTAGCTGTCTGCGAAATACTGAAGAATGTTATCTTATAAAAATTAAGTATATATACATATATACATACTTAAAAGAAACAATTGAACACCAGGATGAAATACAAACGAAACTGTTTAATACACTTAGCGTATACACACACACCCACACACCTGGTTGCAGTATTGTAGGTGTGGCCTTACTGAAGCTTTGCAGAGTGGTGCTAGTCCCTCATGCCATCTTGGTTGAATCCCTCTCTTAAGACAACTCAGGACTGCTACGGCTTTTTTGGCTGGCTCCTATTGAATTGATTGTCCGCTAAGACTCGGAGATCCCCCCATCACAGTTACTGCTATTAAGCCAGGTTTCACCCAATCGGGGGCTGGACTAGAAGACCTCCAAGGTCCCTTCCAGCTCTATTCTATTCTATTCTATTCTATTCTATTCTATTCTATTCTATTCTATTCTCTATTCTATTCTATTCTATTCCATTCCATTCCATTCTATCCCATAATTCTATTCTATTCTATTCTATTCCATTCTATCCCATAATTCTATTCTATTCTATTCCATTCCATTCTTTCCTCCCTTTGGGTTTTTTCTTGCCTAAGTGGAAGACTTTACTTTTCATTGGTGCCCCACCCCATCCCCACCCCCGTCCGCAAGATTAGAGGGTCTCCTGCTGGAGCAGGGGGTCGGACTAGATGACCTCCGAGGTCCCTTCCGACTCTGTTAACTCTATGATTCTGTCAGGGTCTCCTGCTGGAGCAGGGGGCTGGACTAGAAGACCTCTGAGGTCCCTTCCAACTCTGTCCTTCTAGGATTCTGTGGGGGTCTCCTGCTTCGAGCAGGGGGATGGACTGGAAGACCTCTAAGATCCCTTCCGACTCTGTTATTCCATGATTCTGTCAGGGTCTCCTGCTTCGGGCAGGGGGCTGGACTAGAAGACCTCTAAGATCCCTTCCGACTGCGTTAACCCTATGATTCCATCAGGGTCTCCTGCTTCAAGCAGGGGGCTGGACTAGAAGACCTCCGAGGTCCCTTCCGACTCTGTTATTCCATGATTTCGTCGGGGTCTCCTGCTTCGAGCAGGGGGCTGGACTGGAAGACCTCCGAGGTCCCTTCCGACTGCATTAACCCTATGATTCTGTCAGGGTCTCCTGCTGGAGCAGGGGGCCGGACTAGAAGACCTCTAAGATCCCTTCCGACTCTTGTCCTTCCATGATTCTGTCGGGGTCTCCTGCTGGAGCAGGGGGCCGGACTAGAAGACCTCCAGGGTCCCTTCCGACTCTGTCAACCCTATGATGAGCCCTAAGGCTTGCCTGAAATGGAGACCCCTCCCCACATTTCATCCTCGGCCCTTTCCGCAGGGGCGGCTGGAGGAGACCCCCCCCAGACCCTCATCCAGCCCCCTCCCCGTTTTCCAGCCCTGGAGACAAGGGGGGGAGGGGGGGACACCAACCTGGGACCCTCCTCCGGGTGGGTGGGTTGGATTCGACCCCTCCGTATTCCTGCGTCCAGCCAGCCAAGCGCTCCGAGTCGCTTCTGCTCCTCCGCGTAGTTGCCGGGCCAAAGGTATTCCTCCGGGTGGGGTGGGTGGGGGGGCGGGGCTCAGGGGGTGGGCGGAGTCACCTTTCCTCCTCCTCCCCCCCATTAGTGAGATTCCTAGAGGCCCCCCCCACACACCCTTTCGCCTCCTCCCAGTTCCTCTTGGGCTCCTTCGCGGAGTCTGGTGTGTGTGTGTGTGGGAGGAGGAGGGGGGGTCAGCGTTGAATCCCCCTCCCCAGGTAGAATAGAATATGGAATATGGAATAGAATAGAATGGAATAGAATAGAATAGAATGGAATGGAATGGAATAGTGAATGGAATGGAATATAGAATAGAATAGAATAGAATATGGAATGGAATGGAATATAGAATAGAATAGAATAGAACAGAATAGAATAGAATAGAATAGAATAGAATATGGAATGGAATGGAATATAGAATAGAATAGAATAGAATATGGAATGGAATGGAATATAGAATAGAATAGAATATGGAATGGAATGGAATATAGAATAGAATAGAATATGGAATGGAATGGAATGTAGAATAGAATAGAATAGAATAGAATATGGAATGGAATATAGAATAGAATAGAATAGAATAGAATAGAATAGAATAGAATAGAATAGAATAGAATATGGAATGGAATATAGAATAGAATAGAATAGAATATGGAATGGAATGGAATGGAATAGAAAAAAATAGAATAGAATAGAATAGAATAGAATACAATAGAATAGAATAGAATAGAATAGAATATGATGGAATGGAATGGAATGGAATAGAATAGAATAGAATAGAATAGAATAGAATTAGAACAGAACAGAACAGAATAGAGTAAGAACAGAAGAGAAGAGAATATAGAATAGAATAAGAATAGAGAGAAGAGAAGAGAAGAGAAGAGAATAGGGAATAGAATAGAATAGAATAGAATAGAATAAAGATGGAAGAACAGAACAGAACAGAATAGAACAGGAATAGAGAATGGAAAGGAACAGAACAGAATAATCTGTCAATCGTACCCCAGCTCCACTCTCCCCCCCCCACTAGCCTTTTCCCAATCTTTTCCCTATCTATAGATAGATAGATAGATAGATAGATAGATAGATAGATAGATAGATAGATAGATAGATAGATAGATAGATAGATAGATACATACATACATACATACATACATACATACATATATATAGATATAGATAGACAGACAGACAGACATAACCTTTATTGTCATTTTTTACTCTGGGCACAATGGCGCCCATTAAAAACGAAATTTACTCGCTTGCCCTCCCAGTGTACCCATACATAACACACATTTAAACCCACTCTATACAACCTAGGCATAGACCTACACCCTTCCATATAAGTCGCATATAAGTATGAATCCCTGTCCATCTTGAATACATCTTGCATATTATTAATGATGATGATGATGATGATGATGATGATGATGATGATGATGATGATGATGATGATAAAGTTGGAAGGGACCTTGGAGGTCATCTAATCCAACCCCCTGCTCAGGCAGGAAACCCTATATACATTTCGGACAAATGGCTGTCCATTTCTTCTTAAAAACTTCCAGTGTTGGAGCATTCACCGCTTCTGGAGGCAGGTGGTTCCACTGGTTAATTGTTCTAACTGTCAGGAAGTTTCTCCTTAGTTCTAGGTTGCTTCTCTCCTTGATCAGTTTCCACCCGTTGCTTCTTGTCCTGCCTTCAGGGGCTTTGGAGAAGAGCTTGACTCCCTCTTCTTTGGGGCAGCCCCTGAGATATTGGAAGACTGCTATCATGTCCCCCCTCGTCCTTCTCTTCATTAAACCAGACATTCCCAATTCCAGCAACTGTTCCTTATATGTTTTAGCCTCCAGTCCCCTAATCATCTTTGTTGCTCTTCTCTGGACTCTTTCTAGAGTCTCAGCATCTTTTTGACATGGTGGTGACCAAAACTGGATGCAGTATTCCAAGTGTGGCCTTACCAAGGCCTTGTAAAGTGGTATATTAGGTCTGTTTCTTTTAAATAGGTGCAGGAGGGGCCTGTGGGACACACACCCCTCCCCAGGAACGGGGTCTGCCCTACTTGGGGGTATTGGGCCTTTCTTTGAAAGTTTGCTCAACGGCAGCGATATCATGGCTACCGTCCTGTGCTCAGATTTCAGGCGGACCCCTGTTTGCTCCTCATACTTTGCGCTTGGGTGTATGGGTAGTTGAGTCCTTTTGGAAGGGACCCAGTCTATCGAAAAGCTATCCACACAACCCCTTCTTCTTTATCATTTCTTTGATCAGCAAACACAATATCAAAAACCTGATTTTCTTTTAACCACACTCAATATTCTCTCTCCTGCTGGCCACACGCCAATCAACTTCGAAGAAATCACGTGGTTTACTCTTTGGAGAAGGAACCAAAAGCGAAACTGAGCAAGAGGTGAAACTGAGCGGCGCCCAGGTGGCAAGGTCAGGCGAGGCAAAAATGGGCAAAGGCGGAATAGAATTATTTAGAATCATTGGAGGTCTTATCTAGTCTAATGCCCTGCCCAAGCAGAGTTTTTCTATACTAAGAAGTATAGAGAGAATAGAATAGAATAGAATATAGAATGAAGAGAAGAATTAGAACAGAATAGAATAGAATATAGAATAAATAGAATAGAGTAAAATAGAATAGAATATAGAATGAACAGAATAGAATAGAATATAGAATGTAGAATAGAATATAGAATGAACAGTATAGAATAGAATAGAATAATTAGAATAGAATAGAATAGAATGGAATATAGAATGAATAGAAGAATTAGAAGAGAATAGAATAGAAAATAGAATGAATAGAATAGAACAAAACAATCAGAACAGAATAGAATAGAAACAGAATAAACAGAAGAATAGAATAGAATATAGAATGAATAGACTTAGAATAGAATAGAATATAGAATAGAAAAGCAGAATTAGAATAGAATAGAATATAGAATAGAATAGCAGAATTAGAATAAAATAGTATATCGAATTAATAGTAGAATAGAATAGAATATAGAATAAATAGAATAAAATAAAATAGAATATAGAATGAACAGAATAGAATAGAATATAGAATGTAGAATAGAATATAGAATGAACAGTATAGAATAGAAGAATTAGAATAGAATAGGATATAGAATGAATAGAATAGTAGAATAGAATATAGAATGAATAGAATAGAATATAGAATGAATAGAATAGTAGAATAGAATATAGAATGAATAGAATAGAATATAGAATGAATAGAACAATTAGAACAGAATAGAATATAGAATGAACAGAATAGAAGAATAGAATAGAATAGAATATAGAATGAATAGAATTAGAATAGAATAGAATATAGAATAGAATAGCAGAATTAGAATAGAATATAGAATAGAATAGCAGAATTAGAATAGAATAGTATATAGAATTAATAGAAGTAGAATAGAATAGAATATAATATAGAATGAATAGAAGAATTAGAATAGAATATAGAATGAATAGAATAGAATATAGAATGAATAGGATAGAATATAGAATGAATAGAAGAATTAGAATAGAATAGAATAGAATAGAATAGTATATAGAATGAATAGGATAGAATATAGAATGAATAGAAGAATTAGAATAGAATAGAATAGAATAGTATATAGAATGAATAGAAGTAGAATAGAATAGAAGGAGAAGAGAAGAGAAGAGAATTAGAACAGAACAGAACAGGACAGGATAGGATAGGATAGGATAGGATAGGATCGGATCATAGAGAGAGAAAGAGAGAGACAAAATAGTCAGGAACACAGGAACATCCTGAGGTAAAATTAAACAAATTGCACAGCAGCTGTCCAGGTGAAGTTGGAGAGACTACTTGTTGTCTCTGTTGTCTTTTACATGTGCATATAAATAACATTTAACGTTCAAACTTACAAGAGTCTTTGTCATCATGCAGAAAGGAGAAAACACAAGACAGATCCTGAGGTAAATTAAACAGCAGGCAGAAGACAGGGAAGAAAAAAGGCGGGGGAAAAGAGAAACGCCCCCTTTATAATTAAGGCAACCAATCACAGCGCAGATCGCCTCCCGGCATGAGCAGACCAGACAGTGGGTAACACAGGAAGATCCTGAGGTAAATTAAACAGCAGGCAGAAGACAGAGAAGAAAAAAGGCGGGGGAAAAGAGAAACGCCCCCTTTATAATTAAGGCAACCAATCACAGCGCAGATCGCCTCCCGGCATGACAAGACCAGACAGTGGGTAACACAGGAAGATCCTGAGGTAAATTAAACAGCAGGCAGAAGGCAGAGAAGAAAAAAGGCGGGAAGAAAGGAAAGCTGGATGGATGGGAAAGATGGTCGGAGGGAAGTAAAAGAGATCAAAGCTACTCAACATGCTGCCTGGGGAATTCTGGGAGTTGAAGTCCAGCTACGTTCAAGCTGCCAAGGATGAGAAACGGATGGACGGATTGGAAAAATGGATGGATGGATAGATGAGAAAGAGGGATGTGGCATTTTCAGCCTTGCCACATTAAGGTGGGTCACTCATGAATTCTGGCAAGCAACGGCAAGCCAGAAAAGGAAGAGACACGCAGAAATCTCCTCGGGATGAGTGGACTCAGAGTGTGCTCTGAGGCCCCCCTTTATTCAGTACATACATGAGGAAGTACAGTTGTCAATACATAATTGGTTACATTTAGTTGCA
>NW_015387957.1:104272-106538 GCF_001527695.2 Protobothrops mucrosquamatus | reverse complement strand
TTGTAGCTTTCTATAGGATGTGGTTAGTGCAGAAGCAGATTGCAAGCTTCTTCTTGCCCCATTGCTATGCTAGCTTCCTGTTAACCGTTATTTTCTCAGAGGATGTGGTTGCCTCACTTACTGTCCTAGGCCTCTAGTACGCAAGCTGGCCACTGGCCTAGTTTTGCTATAGAAGCCTGAACTATAAAATTCCAACAGAGGGAGGGAAGGAAGGAGAAAAAGAGATCAGAGCTTCTCCACATGCTGCCTGGGGAATTCTGGGAGTTGAAGTCCAGCCACGTTCAAGCTGCCAAGGATGAGAAACGGATGGACAGATTGGAAAAATGGATGGATGGATAGATGAAAAAGAGAGAGAGAGGGAGGGAGAAAAAGAGATCAGAGCTACTCAACATGCTGGCTGGGGAATTCTGGGAGATGAAGTCCAGCCACTTTCAAGCTGCCAAGGATACAAAACGGATGGACGGATTGGAAAAATGGATGGATAGCCGAGAAAGAGGGAGGGAGGGAGAAAAAGAGATCAGAGCTTCTCCACATGCTGGCTGGGGAATTCTGGGAGTTGAAGTCCAGCCACTTTCAAGTTGCCAAGGATGAGAAACGGATGGACAGATTGGAAAAATGGATGGATGGATGGATAGATGAGAAAGCGGGAGAGAGAGAGGGAGAAAAAGAGATCAGAGCTTCTCCACATGCTGGCTGGGGAATTCTGGGAGTTGAAGTCCAGCCACTTTCAGGTTGCCAAGGATGAGAGTCACCATCCCAGAGGCTGTGAAGCTGAAAAACCCAAACCCTGCCACCCTTCTTCGAAACATTGTAGCTCCCGGGCCTTTAATCCTCTCAGTTGCTCTTCTCTTCTCCTTCTTTCTGGAGTCTCGACCTCTTTTTTTTTTGGTGGGAGCTGGATTTTTTTCCCTGCCGGCCGGACTGGAGGAGGTGTTCCTTTGGAGGAAGAGACACCCGAACCCGTTTCCCCTCTGAAGTGAGCGGAGGCTTTTGGGGTCCCCCCCCTTAGGCCTGGGCTTCGGGATCAGTTTGCAAAGGGGGGGGGGAATGAAAGTCACCCTATTTGGAGCCGTTCCCCACGGCTGAGTCCTCAGCCAGGACCGCCTGACCTCCTTGCTCAGACTGCCCCCCATCCTGCCCCTCCCCTTCTGCTCTGCCTCTACCCCCCCAGCCCCCTCCAATTGCCTGGCAGAGTCCTTAGCCTGGCTGCCCCCCCTTGTGTCCTGCCTCATATCAGAAGGTCTCCTTGCCAAGGGCAGCCTGGCTACAGCCCTCCATCCACCCCCTTTAGGCCTTTCCGGTGCCCTTATCCGCCACCCCCCACTCTGACCTAAGTCATATTCCATAGAGGGGGGTGGGATAAACCAAACAGGAAGGAAGGAATCCATGGACCAAGTGCGAATCCGGGTCCCGGGCAGCCCCACCAGCCCTAGAAGAGCTCCTGGACCCCCCCACCCCACACCCACCCAGAAGGCGGAGAACGGTGGACCTTCGTAAACAGGGGAGCCCTTCCTGGATCCCAGGTACAAACAGGGCCATAAAATGCAGGCGCACCTGGGACTTTGTCCAGGCTCAGCCAGGGACAAGGCGGGTCTCTCCCCCTGCCACCTGTTCCTCGGTTTCCCTTTTGTAGCTTATCGAACACGAAACTTTGCCATTTCTCCCGAGCCGATGGGCCTGGGGCCAGCAGGGGAGGGAGGGGTCCCAGGGCCCATAGTCCAACACCCCTAGAAGAGCTTTGGAGCCCCCCCTCCCACAGAAGGCAGGGAACGGTGGACCTTCAGGTGAGCCGCCCGATGGATCCCAGGTACAAACAGGGCCATAAAGTGCAGGCGGGCCTGGGACTTTGTCCAGGGACCAGGCCTGTCTCTCCACCTGCCATCTGTGCCTCGCTTTCCCTTCCGTCGTCGCTTATCAAAGAGTAAACCTTGCAAGTTGATTGGCCTGTGGCCAGAAGAGGGAGGGGTCCCAGGGTCCAGGGTCCAGCCTTTCCTTCTTGTCTTTCCCAATCTTTGCCCAACTTCGCCTCGCCCTGACGGGTTTGTGCAGAAGATCTGTTCCCTTGGCCCGGGCAGAGTCCCCTCCCCCTGCCGCTGCCCGCCCCCCCCCGGCGGGGGGAGAAAGGTAACGGGGCGGCTCCCGTTGCTGCAGCAGCTGCTGCTGATCCTGCCAGGCGCGGGGAGATCCAGAGCGAGACAGGGATCGCGCGCAGGTGGCCCCGTAGCAGCAGCAGGTAGGTGAGGAGGGGGTGGAGACACGGGGGGGG
>NW_015387957.1:98173-102271 GCF_001527695.2 Protobothrops mucrosquamatus | reverse complement strand
CCCTCTCCCCCCTCCCTCCCTGCCCCTCTTTTCTTCCCTCCCTGGGTCCCTTCAGAGCATCTCAGACCCCCTCCCCCCTTAGCTGGGGGGGATGCTCCAGAGCAGCCTTGAATGGGGGTTTAGGGACCAGGCTGCGGTTTCTGGGCCCGAAGGGGAGGGGCAGCCAGGTCTCTCTGCCCCACTGGACACGCCGGGGCCACGTCTGACCCGTGTTTCCTTTCCACTCTTCCAGGGAACCATGGAGAAAGTGATCAGCCTGGGTAAGCGAGGAGGCCACGCCTGGCATTTCGGGGGGTGGGGCAACAGGGCAGCCAGCTGGAGGTCGAGCTGATGCCAGTTCAGAGGAAGAGCTGCGTCGAGCTGATGCCAGTTCAGAGGAAGAGCTGCACTGGATGGGTTCTCTCCACATAGCGAACAGCCAGAGCCTCACGGGCCAGCCTAGAGGAGTGGGTGCCTTGGCCCCTCTGTGGACACCCCCTCCCCACTGCTGAGCACGGCTCCCTCCCTCCCCGAGGGGCTCTGTTGCCCACGGATGGGCCTCCTTCCACAGTCCCCGCTGGTCTTTCAGCTGTCGGAGTCCCACCTTGGACAGGCTCTGGTGATGGGGAAAATGCAGAATCCCCGCAGAAGAAAGGCGGCAGTCTCACCGGTTTGCTGGGAGGGACAGGCAGGCAGGAGGACGGTGCTGCCGTGGGGCACTCATGTGGGTGGGGGATGGCCCCCAAGACCCATTTCAGCAAACCCCTTGGATCCACCCCTGGCAGTCGGAATTTCTTCGGGCCCGCACGGATCGTCTTCCCCGCAGGTTTAATCGCTCTCTGTCTGAAACAAACCAAGTTGGAAGCCGGCTTGCAAGCTTGGGGGGGTGGGGGAGGCAGGAGGGTCAGTCCTGCTTGGTTCAGCCTGCCTCTGCATCCTGCCCCCCAGCCCAGTGGGTCAGGCGTCCTCCCGCAGCTCTCTGCCAGCAGCCCTGAGTCACTTCTGGGTCACTCCGCTCGCTCGGATTAAAGCTTGCCTGCTGGGGGCTGGACACAACGGCCATATTCGGACATCATGGGGCTTATGTGGGGCTCAAAAGGCTGCTGGGACCAGAGGGTAATTTCCTGACTTGGAGCTTCATTGTTTTATCAGTGGAGGTTTGCTAAAGTGGGGTTCGCACGTTGTGGGAATCTACACAGCAGAGTATCCAATTTTAGCAACTCTAGGAGATTCACAAAAAAAAACCCCACCCCTGAAGCACGTCAGGGCAGGGGTGACTCTTTGCCAAAATTGTCCCCATTTCCAGCCTGCTCCATGACACCCTGACATGTTGGATCACGGCCACACGTTTCTTCCTGGGCACGTGTGAAATGTCTCAATTCCTTTTTGTAACAATGTCTTCCAAACCCACAGGGGACGCCGCCGAACTCCGACTCATCCTGGTGGGAAAGTCCAGAGTAGGGAAGAGCGCCACAGGCAACACCATCCTCGCCCGGAAAGAGTTCGAGTCCCTGGGGGGAAAAGCCACCACCGTGAGGTGCCAAAGGGGTCAAAGAAGATGGCAGGACAGGAAGATCTCCGTGGTCGACACACCCAACATTTTCGATTCCGAAAACCACAGTGAGATGGTGCAAAATGAGATCAGGGCTTGCGTCGAACTCTCCCAGCCTGGCCCCCACGCCCTGATCTTTGTGACCCAGGTGGGGCGCTTCACCGCCGAAGATGTGACAGCTGCAAAACGTGTCTGGGATATCTTTGAGGCCGAGTCGGCCAGGCACACGATCGTCCTCTTCACCCGCAAGGAGGATTTGAGAGGGGAATCCCTGCAGGAGTACGTCCAAAAGCCGGACAACCGCAATCTGCGGGAGCTGATCCAGAGGTGTGGGAACCGCTACTGTGGCTTCAACAACATGGCCGCGGGAGTCGAGTGGCAGGCGCAGGTCTCGGAGCTGATGGAGATGGTGCAGAGTCTCGTTTTCGAGAACGGGGGGAGATACTACGTCAACTGGCTTCACCAGTTGTCCACGGTACGGGATCAGCGTGTCACAGAGCAGAATCAAATGTTCTCATGTTAGGACAGGCAATCAGGGAGGGAGGAGGGTGGTTAATGGGTGGAGAGCATGCAATGCCCCCCCCAAGAAAGGGGTCCCCCAGCACTACTTCCCCCTTTTCTCCTCCACATGTATCTCCTGCCATCCCTTCCCTCTGCCCTCCTTTTTTTCCTTCCTCGGTCCCTTCAGAACATCTGAACCCCTCCCCCCCCGGTTAGCTGGGGGCAGTGGTGGGATTCCAATATGTGAACAACCGGTTCTCTATGTGGATGCCGCATCCGGAAGTCCATTCTGGGCCTGGGCAATAAAAAATTAGCTACCGGTTCTACCGAACCGGCTAAATCCCACCACTGGTTGGGGGGCTCCAGAGCACCTTCTGGGCGATGCCTTGAATGGGGTGGGGGACCAGGTTGCTGTTTCTGGGCATGAACGGGGTGGCAGCTGGCCTTCTGCCCCACTGGACACGCCGAGGCCTCTGGGAGTCAAGACCCCCGTCTGACCCGTGTTTCCTTTCCACTCTTCCAGGCAGATACGGATGAGGCAGCCAAGCCAGGTAAGTGAGGAGGCCACGTCTGGTGTTTGGGGGGCTGAAGAGTAACAAAGAGGATTCGGAAGCTGGAGGCTAAAACATCGGAAGATCGGGTGCAGGAATTGGGATTGGCCATTCTAGAGAAAAGAAGGAAGGGAGGGGACTAGATAGTAGGATTCCAGTATTTGGGGGGCTGCCACAAACAGCACTCCTCACTAGCACTGATGATGTTACCTACATTGGGTCATGAAACGTCTGCAAGAAAACCACACAGTTCAGAGGACCACCGAGGACCTCCATTCCTCCACCTCCTCCTCCTCCTCCTCCCTATATCCTGATCTTGAGGCAGACTAGGTGCTGCCTGAAACCTAGAGTCAAACACAAGCTAAGGATCAGTCTGGATGAGACACACACACACAAACACACACACCCGGCTTCTCTCCAGCTCCAGTTTCCCTGATGGATGCTCCTCTTCATCCTGCGGATGGAGAATGGGAAGAGCGGATGATGGTCGTTACGGCAGCAGGGAGACCAGGTAATTCTTCTCATCTCCTTGACGTAGGAGGGGTCTCTTAGCACAAGGGACCGCAAACATTTGGGTACCAGGGACCGGTTCCGTGGAGAGGGGTTTTTCTGTGGACCGGGGGGGGTGCGTTGGTTTCGTGTGCTTCGCTTATTTGCGTGGCCCGGTTGCCGGCATGCTGTGGACTAGTGGCAGTTCAGGGACCGGGGTTTGGGAACCCCTGTCTTAACAGCTGTTTTACATTATGGTGGATCACCCCCCCAAAAAAATTACTTAAGATCGGATCCTGGAATTACAGGCCCTGCAGCACCCCAATGGTCATTTGCACTTCTGACTGACCCCAAGGACACTGCAGTACCCCCTACCTATTCTACCCATCCTGCCACATCACTTCAAGCATTTCCCTTCCCCAACACGTTCCTGCTGGTCTTTCTCCTTCCACACCAGGTCCCCCTAAACCAGGGGTCGGCAACCATAAGCACTCAAAGAGCCACTTGGACCCGTTTCCCACAGAAAAGAAAACACTGGGAGCTGCAAAACCTGCGTGCGCACATGCGCGCGCACCAGTGGGGGGCCTTGATTGAAGAGTTTAATTAAAAAGAAATAGAGGCTGTTGTGCATGAGTTCTCTCTCTCTCTCTCCCTCTCTCCCTCTCTCTCTCTTTGTCTCCCTCCCTCTCTCCCCCCCTTCTCCCTCTCTCTGATCTTCTGCTCACCTGGCAAGCTGGCTTCACGTTGTTCTCCAACAAGCTGACACACATTCTTATTGAGCTGGCTCTCTCCTGCCCTTAGGTCTGCCACTCCTCTTCCCCCACTCAGTGAAAGAGAGAGAGGGAGGGAGGCAGAGAGAGAGAGAGAGTCTGTGTGTGAGAGTGTGTGTGTGTGAGAGAGAGTGTCTGTGAGAGTGTGTGTGTGAGAGAGTGTGTGTGTGAGAGAGGCACTTGCAATTCCCTTCTCTCTCTCTCTCTCTCTCTCTCTCTCTCTCTCTCTCTCTCTCTCTCTCTCTCTCTCTCTCTC